>NW_023495095.1:0-2233 GCF_904425465.1 Colossoma macropomum | reverse complement strand
ATTCGACTGATATACTTTACAAGACCATGTATTGGACTTCCAGCTTCAGCCGTATATATACATCTATGAGAACCCTTGGTTGGTCTCATGTCAGTAACTAAGTCATGTGGTCCAGGATTGTACTGAAAACTAACTGACTTTTGAAGTGGCAATCAGGTGTTTGAACTACCTTCATTATTAATAAAAATAAGTAGATTCAAAATGAAGACTTTAAAAAGTCAGCCTCCATTGATCGAGTAGAGTGCTGGATACTTAACTGCCATACTGGATTGCCAAACTCCGCAGATCTTGGTGCTGGAGGATCTAAGCTGAATTGACCTACATGAAGCGAAGCAAGGCTGGGCCTGCTTTCTCCGGGATGGGAGACCATGCTGCCTTGCTAGGAGTTCCAGCTTTTTACCAAACCTTATTTCAAACTCCCTATCGATACAGTAAAAAGAGTTTCATACTGTGTGACTTAGTGCACAGGCTAAGACATGAGAATCTGGGATTCCTGGGATACTTTTAAATGGCCATACTGGATGCCAACACAGCCATTGATTCACTTGGTGCTGAGGTAATCTAGGCTTAAGTGACGCTATGAAGCTACAAGCTGGGCCTGTCTTTTCCTGGATGGGAGCCATGCTGCCTTGCTAGGAGTTCAAAGCTTTTTAACCAAACCTTAATTTCAAAACTCCACTATCGATACAGTGAAAAGAAGTTCATACTGTGTGACTAGGCACAAGGCTTAAGACAGCAAATAGAAGTCTGCATGTCTTTGGTTATACATTCTACTGAATTACTTTACAAGACCTGTATTGGCTTCCAGCTTCAGCCAGTATATACACTGTCTCTTATACACATCTATGAGAACCCTTGGTTTGGTCTCATGTCAGTAACTAAGTCATGTGGTCAGGATTGTACTGAAAACTAACTGACTTTTGAAGTTGCAATCAGGTTTTGAACCTAACCTTATTATTAAATAAATAATTAGATTCAAAATGAAGAACTTTAAAAAAGTCAGCCTCCATTGAGTCCTAATAGAGTGCTGAGATACTTTAAATGGCCAATACTGGATGCCAAGCTCAGCCAGTGATTCCTTGGTGCTGAGGTATCTTAGGCTTAATTGACCTATGAAGCTAAGCAAGGCTGGGCCTGGTCTTTTCCTGGATGGGAGACCATGCTGCCTTGCTAGGAGTTCAAAGCTTTTTAACCAAACCTTAATTTCAAAACTAACCTATGGATACAGTGAAAAGAAGTTCATACTGTGTGACTAGGCACAAGGCTTAAGACAGCAAATAGGAAGTCTGCATGTCTTTGGTTATACATTCTACTGAATTACTTTACAAGACCTGTATTGGCTTCCAGCTTCAGCCAGTATATACAAATCTATGAGAACCCTTGGTTTGGTCTCATGTCAGTAACTAAGTCATGTGGTCAGGGATTGTACTGAAAACTAACTGACTTTTGAAGTTGCAATCAGGTTTTGAACCTAACCTTTATTATTAAATAAAAATAATTAGATTCAAAATGAAGAACTTTAAAAAAGTCAGCCTCCATTGAGTCCTAATAGAGTGCTGAGATACTTTAAATGGCCAATACTGGATGCCAAGCTCAGCCAGTGATTCCTTGGTGCTGAGGTATCTTAGGCTTAATTGACCTATGAAGCTAAGCAAGGCTGGGCCTGGTCTTTTCCTGGATGGGAGACCATGCTGCCTTGCTAGGAGTTCAAAGCTTTTTAACCAAACCTTAATTTCAAAACTACACTATGGATACAGTGAAAAGAAGTTCATACTGTGTGACTAGGCACAAGGCTTAAGACAGCAAATAGGAAGTCTGCATGTCTTTGGTTATACATTCTACTGAATTACTTTACAAGACCTGTATTGGCTTCCAGCTTCAGCCAGTATATACAAATCTATGAGAACCCTTGGTTTGGTCTCATGTCAGTAACTAGTCATGTGGTCAGGGATTGTACTGAAAACTAACTGACTTTTGAAGTTGCAATCAGGTTTTGACCTAACCTTTATATTAAATAAAAATAATTAGATCAAAATGAAGAACTTTAAAAAGTCAGCCTCCATTGAGTCCTAATAGAGTGCTGAGATACTTTAAATGGCCAATACTGGATGCCAAGCACAGCCAGTGATTCCCTTGGTGCTGAGGTATCTAGGCTTAATTGACCTATGAAGCTAAGCAAGGCTGGGCCATGGTCTTTCCTGGATGGGAGACCATGCTGCCTTGCTAGGAGTTC
>NW_023495094.1:0-40166 GCF_904425465.1 Colossoma macropomum | reverse complement strand
ACAAACAGGAGAAAAAGCGGATTTAAATGCTCCAGCCGATCTCCGCCACATGCAAGCGCCTTTTATCATTCTGACGTCTTCGATTGCACTAGAAAGACGTTCCAAATGAATTTAAGCCAAATTAAAGACGTCACCACGACAAACACGAAAAAAGGAGCGGATTTAAATGCGCCTGCCGCTATCCGCCACATGCAAGCGCCTTTTCTGTCATTCTGACGTCTTCGATTGCACTTGAAAAAAGTACCAACTGAATTTAAGTCAAAATAAACACGTGACCAAGGCAAACACGAAAAAAGAAGCGGATGTAATGCTCCTGTCGCTATCCGCCACATGCAAACGCCTTTTTTGTCATTGTGACGCCTTCGATTGCACTAGAAAGACGTTCCAACTGAATTTCAGCCAAATTAAAGACGTCACCACGACAAACACGAAAAAAGAAGCGGATTTAAATGCTCCTGCCGGTATCCGCCACATGCAAGCGCCATCTTTGTCATTGTGACGCCTTCGATTGCACTAGAAAGACCTTCCAACTGAATTTAAGCTAAATTAAAGACGTCACCACGACAAACACGAAGAACAGGAGCGGATTTAAATGCTCCTGCCGGTATCCGCCACATGCAAGAGCCTTTCTTTGTCATTGTGACGCCTTCAATTGCACTAGAAAGACGTTCCAACTGAATTTAAGCCAAATTAAAGACGTCACCACGACAAACACGAAAAAAGAAGCGGATTTAATGGCGCCTGCCGGTATCCGCCACATGCAAGCGCCTTTTTTGTCATTGTGACGCCTTCGATTGCAGTAGAAAGACGTTCCAACTGAATTTCAGCCAAATTAAAGACGTCACCACGACAAACACGAAAAAAGAAGCGGATTTAAATGCGCCTGCCGGTATCCGCCACATGCAAGCGCCTTTTTTGTCATTGTGACGCCTTCGATTGCACTAGAAAGACGTTCCAACTGAATTTAAGCCAAATTAAAGACGTCACCACGACAAACACGAAAAAAGAAGCGGATTTAAATGCTCCTGCCGGTATCCGCCACATAGAAGCGCCTTTTTTGTCATTGTGACGCCTTCGATTGCACTAGAACGACGTTCCAACTGAATTTAAGCCAAATTAAAGACGTCACCACGACAAACACGAAAAAAGAAGCGGATTTAAATGCTCCTGCCGGCTATCCGCCACATGCAAGCGCCTTTTTGTCATTGTGACGTCTTCGATTGCACTAGAAAGACGTAACAACTGAATTTCAGCCAAATTAAAGACGTCACCACGACAAACACGAAAAAAGGAGCGGATTTAAATGCTCCAGCCGGTATCCGCCACATGCAAGAGCCTTTTTTGTCATTGTGACGCATTCGTTTGCACTACAAAGTAGTTCCAACTGAATTTAAGCTAAATTAAAGACGTCACCACAACAAACACGAAAAAAGAAGCGGATTTAAATGCTCCTGTCGCTATCCGCCACATGCAAGCGCCTTTGTCATTGTGACGTCTTCGATTGCACTAGAAAGACGTTCCAACTGAATTTAAGCCAAATTAAAGACGTCACCGCGACAAACACGAAAAAAGAAAGCGGATGTAAATGCGCCTGCCGGTATCCGCCACATGCAAGCGCCTTTTTGTCATTGTGACGTCTTCGATTGCACTAGAAAGACGTTCCAACTGAATTTCAGCCAAATTAAAGACGTCACCACGACAAACACGAAAAAAGAAGCGGATTTAAATGCTCCTGCCGCTATCCGCCACATGCAAGCGCCTTTTTTGTCATTGTGACGCCTTCGACTGCGCTACAATATAGTTCCAACTGAATTTAAGTCAAATTAAAGACGTCACCACGACAAACACGAAAAAAGGAGCGTATTTTAAAGGCGCCTGCCGGTATCCACCACATGCAAGCGCCTTTTTTGTCATTGTGACGCCTTCGATTGCACTAGAAAAACGTTCCAACTGAATTTCAGCCAAATTAAAGACGTCACCACGACAAACACGAAAAAAGAAGCGGATTTAAATGCGCCTGCCGGTATCCGCCACATGCAAGCGCCTTTCGCATTGTGACGCCTTCGATTGCACTAGAAAGACGTTCCAAATGCTCTTACCGGTATCCGCCACAAGCAAGCGCCTTTTTTGTCATTGTGACGTCTTCGATTGCACTAGAAAGACGTTCCAACTGAATTTAAACCAAATTAAAGACGTCACCACGACAAACACGAAAAAAGAAGCGGATTTAAATGCTCCTGCGGCTATCCGCCACATGTAAACGCCTTTTTTGTCATTGTGACGTCTTCGATTGCACTAGAAAGACGTTCCAACTGAATTTCAGCCAAATTAAAGACGTCACCACAACAAACAGGAGAAAAAGCGGATTTAAATGCTCCAGCCGATCTCCGCCACATGCAAGCGCCTTTTATCATTCTGACGTCTTCGATTGCACTAGAAAGACGTTCCAAATGAATTTAAGCCAAATTAAAGACGTCACCACGACAAACACGAAAAAAGGAGCGGATTTAATGGCGCCTGCCGCTATCCGCCACATGCAAGCGCCTTTTCTGTCATTCTGACGTCTTCGATTGCACTTGAAAAAAGTACCAACTGAATTTAAGTAAAACTAAACACGTGACCAAGGCAAACACGAAAAAAGAAGCGGATGTAATGCTCCTGTCGCTATCCGCCACATGCAAACGCCTTTTTTGTCATTGTGACGCCTTGGATTGCACTAGAAAGACGTTCCAACTGAATTTCAGCCAAATTAAAGACGTCACCACGACAAACACGAAAAAAGAAGCGGATTTAAATGCTCCTGCCGGTATCCGCCACATGCAAGCGCCATCTTTGTCATTGTGACGTCTTCGATTGCACTAGAAAGACCTTCCAACTGAATTTAAGCAAAATTAAATACGTCACCACGACAAACACGAAAAACAGGAGCGGATTTAAATGCTCCTGCCGGTATCCGCCACATGCAAGAGCCTTTTTTTGTCATTGTGACGCCTTCGATTGCACTAGAAAGACGTTCCAACTGAATTTAAGCCAAATTAAAGACGTCACCACGACAAACACGAAAAAAGAAGCGGATTTAATGGCGCCTGCCGGTATCCGCCACATGCAAGCGCCTTTTTTGTCATTGTGACGCCTTCGATTGCAGTATAAAGACGTTCCAACTGAATTTCAGCCAAATTAAAGACGTCACCACGACAAACACGAAAAAAAGAAGCGGATTTAAATGCGCCTGCCGGTATCCGCCACATGCAAGCGCCTTTTTTGTCATTGTGACGCCTTCGATTGCACTAGAAAGACGTTCCAACTGAATTTAAGCCAAATTAAAGACGTCACCACGACAAACACGAAAAAAGAAGCGGATTTAAATGCTCCTGCCGGTATCCGCCACATAGAAGCGCCTTTTTTGTCATTGTGACGCCTTCGATTGCACTAGAACGACGTTCCAACTGAATTTAAGCCAAATTAAAGACGTCACCACGACAAACACGAAAAAAGAAGCGGATTTAAATGCTCCTGCCGGCTATCCGCCACATGCAAGCGCCTTTTTGTCATTGTGACGTCTTCGATTGCACTAGAAAGACGTAACAACTGAATTTCAGCCAAATTAAAGACGTCACCACGACAAACACGAAAAAAGGAGCGGATTTAAATGCTCCAGCCGGTATCCGCCACATGCAAGAGCCTTTTTTGTCATTGTGACGCATTCGTTGCACTACAAAGTAGTTCCAACTGAATTTAAGCTAAATTAAAGACGTCACCACAACAAACACGAAAAAAGAAGCGGATTTTAATGCTCCTGTCGCAATCCGCCACATGCAAGCGCCTTTGTCATTGTGACGTCTTCGATTGCACTAGAAAGACGTTCCAACTGAATTTAAGCCAAATTAAAGACGTCACCGCGACAAACACGAAAAAAGAAAGCGGATGTAAATGCGCCTGCCGGTATCCGCCACATGCAAGCGCCTTTTTTGTCATTGTGACGTCTTCGATTGCACTAGAAAGACGTTCCAACTGAATTTCAGCCAAATTAAAGACGTCACCACGACAAACACGAAAAAAGAAGCGGATTTAAATGCTCCTGCCGCTATCCGCCACATGCAAGCGCCTTTTTTGTGATTGTGACGCCTTCGACTGCGCTACAATATAGTTCCAACTGAATTTAAGTCAAATTAAAGACGTCACCACGACAAACACGAAAAAAGGAGCGGATTTAATGGCACCTGCCGGTATCCACCACATGCAAGCGCCTTTTTTGTGATTCTGACGTCTTCGATTGCACTACAAAGTAGTTCCAACTGAATTTAAGCTAAATTAAAGACGTCACCACAACAAACACGAAGAAAGAAGCGGATTTTAATGCTCCTGCCGGTATCCGCCACATGCAAGCGCCTTTTTGTCATTGTGACGTCTTCGATTGCACTAGAAAGACGTACAACTGAATTTAAGCCAAATTAAAGACGTCACCACGAACAAACACGAAAAAAGAAGCGGATTTAAATGCGCCTGCCGGTATCCGCCACATGCAAGCGCCTTTTTTGTCATTGTGACGTCTTCGATTGCACTAGAAAGACGTTCCAACTGAATTTAAGCCAAATTAAAGACGTCACCACGACAAACACGAAAAAAGAAGCGGATTTAAATGCTCCTGCCGCTATCCGCCACATGCAAGCGCCTTTTTTGTGATTGTGACGCCTTCGACTGCGCTAGAATATAGTTCCAACTGAATTTAAGTCAAATTAAAGACGTCACCACGACAAACACGAAAAAAGGAGCGTATTTTAAAGGCGCCTGCCGGTATCCACCACATGCAAGCGCCTTTTTTGTCATTGTGACGCCTTCGATTGCACTAGAAAAACGTTCCAACTGAATTTCAGCCAAATTAAAGACGTCACCACGACAAACACGAAAAAAGAAGCGGATTTAAATGCGCCTGCCGGTATCCGCCACATGCAAGCGCCTTTCGCATTGTGACGCCTTCGATTGCACTAGAAAGACGTTCCAAATGCTCTTACCGGTATCCGCCACAAGCAAGCGCCTTTTTTGTCATTGTGACGTCTTCGATTGCACTAGAAAGACGTTCCAACTGAATTTAAACCAAATTAAAGACGTCACCACGACAAACACGAAAAAAGAAGCGGATTTAAATGCTCCTGCGGCTATCCGCCACATGTAAACGCCTTTTTTGTCATTGTGACGTCTTCGATTGCACTAGAAAGACGTTCCAACTGAATTTCAGCCAAATTAAAGACGTCACCACAACAAACAGGAGAAAAAGCGGATTTAAATGCTCCAGCCGATCTCCGCCACATGCAAGCGCCTTTTATCATTCTGACGTCTTCGATTGCACTAGAAAGACGTTCCAAATGAATTTAAGCCAAATTAAAGACGTCACCACGACAAACACGAAAAAAGGAGCGGATTTAATGGCGCCTGCCGCTATCCGCCACATGCAAGCGCCTTTTCTGTCATTCTGACGTCTTCGATTGCACTTGAAAAAAGTACCAACTGAATTTAAGTAAAACTAAACACGTGACCAAGGCAAACACGAAAAAAGAAGCGGATGTAATGCTCCTGTCGCTATCCGCCACATGCAAACGCCTTTTTTGTCATTGTGACGCCTTGGATTGCACTAGAAAGACGTTCCAACTGAATTTCAGCCAAATTAAAGACGTCACCACGACAAACACGAAAAAAGAAGCGGATTTAAATGCTCCTGCCGGTATCCGCCACATGCAAGCGCCATCTTTGTCATTGTGACGTCTTCGATTGCACTAGAAAGACCTTCCAACTGAATTTAAGCTAAATTAAAGACGTCACCACGACAAACACGAAAAACAGGAGCGGATTTAAATGCTCCTGCCGGTATCCGCCACATGCAAGAGCCTTTTTTTGTCATTGTGACGCCTTCGATTGCACTAGAAAGACGTTCCAACTGAATTTAAGCCAAATTAAAGACGTCACCACGACAAACACGAAAAAAGAAGCGGATTTAATGGCGCCTGCCGGTATCCGCCACATGCAAGCGCCTTTTTTGTCATTGTGACGCCTTCGATTGCAGTATAAAGACGTTCCAACTGAATTTCAGCCAAATTAAAGACGTCACCACGACAAACACGAAAAAAGAAGCGGATTTAAATGCGCCTGCCGGTATCCGCCACATGCAAGCGCCTTTTTTGTCATTGTGACGCCTTCGATTGCACTAGAAAGACGTTCCAACTGAATTTAAGCCAAATTAAAGACGTCACCACGACAAACACGAAAAAAGAAGCGGATTTAAATGCTCCTGCCGGTATCCGCCACATAGAAGCGCCTTTTTTGTCATTGTGACGCCTTCGATTGCACTAGAACGACGTTCCAACTGAATTTAAGCCAAATTAAAGACGTCACCACGACAAACACGAAAAAAGAAGCGGATTTAAATGCTCCTGCCGGCTATCCGCCACATGCAAGCGCCTTTTTGTCATTGTGACGTCTTCGATTGCACTAGAAAGACGTAACAACTGAATTTCAGCCAAATTAAAGACGTCACCACGACAAACACGAAAAAAGGAGCGGATTTAAATGCTCCAGCCGGTATCCGCCACATGCAAGAGCCTTTTTTGTCATTGTGACGCATTCGTTTGCACTACAAAGTAGTTCCAACTGAATTTAAGCTAAATTAAAGACGTCACCACAACAAACACGAAAAAAGAAGCGGATTTTAATGCTCCTGTCGCAATCCGCCACATGCAAGCGCCTTTGTCATTGTGACGTCTTCGATTGCACTAGAAAGACGTTCCAACTGAATTTAAGCCAAATTAAAGACGTCACCGCGACAAACACGAAAAAAGAAAGCGGATGTAAATGCGCCTGCCGGTATCCGCCACATGCAAGCGCCTTTTTGTCATTGTGACGTCTTCGATTGCACTAGAAAGACGTTCCAACTGAATTTCAGCCAAATTAAAGACGTCACCACGACAAACACGAAAAAAGAAGCGGATTTAAATGCTCCTGCCGCTATCCGCCACATGCAAGCGCCTTTTTTGTGATTGTGACGCCTTCGACTGCGCTACAATATAGTTCCAACTGAATTTAAGTCAAATTAAAGACGTCACCACGACAAACACGAAAAAAGGAGCGGATTTTAAATGGCACCTGCCGGTATCCACCACATGCAAGCGCCTTTTTTGTGATTCTGACGTCTTCGATTGCACTAGAAAAGACGTTCCAACTGAATTTAAGCCAAATTAAAGACGTCACCACGACAAACACGAAAAAAGAAGCGGATTTAAATGCGCCTGCCGGTATCCGCCACATGCAAGCGCCTTTCGCATTGTGACGCCTTCGATTGCACTAGAAAGACGTTCCAAATGCTCTTACCGGTATCCGCCACAAGCAAGCGCCTTTTTTGTCATTGTGACGTCTTCGATTGCACTAGAAAGACGTTCCAACTGAATTTAAACCAAATTAAAGACGTCACCACGACAAACACGAAAAAAGAAGCGGATTTAAATGCTCCTGCGGCTATCCGCCACATGTAAACGCCTTTTTTGTCATTGTGACGTCTTCGATTGCACTAGAAAGACGTTCCAACTGAATTTCAGCCAAATTAAAGACGTCACCACAACAAACAGGAGAAAAAGCGGATTTAAATGCTCCAGCCGATCTCCGCCACATGCAAGCGCCTTTTATCATTCTGACGTCTTCGATTGCACTAGAAAGACGTTCCAAATGAATTTAAGCCAAATTAAAGACGTCACCACGACAAACACGAAAAAAGGAGCGGATTTAATGGCGCCTGCCGCTATCCGCCACATGCAAGCGCCTTTTCTGTCATTCTGACGTCTTCGATTGCACTTGAAAAAAGTACCAACTGAATTTAAGTAAAACTAAACACGTGACCAAGGCAAACACGAAAAAAGAAGCGGATGTAATGCTCCTGTCGCTATCCGCCACATGCAAACGCCTTTTTTGTCATTGTGACGCCTTGGATTGCACTAGAAAGACGTTCCAACTGAATTTCAGCCAAATTAAAGACGTCACCACGACAAACACGAAAAAAGAAGCGGATTTAAATGCTCCTGCCGGTATCCGCCACATGCAAGCGCCATCTTTGTCATTGTGACGTCTTCGATTGCACTAGAAAGACCTTCCAACTGAATTTAAGCTAAATTAAAGACGTCACCACGACAAACACGAAAAACAGGAGCGGATTTAAATGCTCCTGCCGGTATCCGCCACATGCAAGAGCCTTTTTTTGTCATTGTGACGCCTTCGATTGCACTAGAAAGACGTTCCAACTGAATTTAAGCCAAATTAAAGACGTCACCACGACAAACACGAAAAAAGAAGCGGATTTAATGGCGCCTGCCGGTATCCGCCACATGCAAGCGCCTTTTTTGTCATTGTGACGCCTTCGATTGCAGTATAAAGACGTTCCAACTGAATTTCAGCCAAATTAAAGACGTCACCACGACAAACACGAAAAAAGAAGCGGATTTAAATGCGCCTGCCGGTATCCGCCACATGCAAG
The DNA here is from genome assembly GCF_904425465.1 of Colossoma macropomum. Lineage (NCBI taxonomy): Eukaryota > Metazoa > Chordata > Actinopteri > Characiformes > Serrasalmidae > Colossoma > Colossoma macropomum. The sequence continues at coordinate 31,654 of NW_023495094.1, read as the reverse complement.
CGCCTTTTTTGTCATTGTGACGCCTTCGATTGCACTAGAAAGACGTTCCAACTGAATTTAAGCCAAATTAAAGACGTCACCACGACAAACACGAAAAAAGAAGCGGATTTAAATGCTCCTGCCGGTATCCGCCACATAGAAGCGCCTTTTTTGTCATTGTGACGCCTTCGATTGCACTAGAACGACGTTCCAACTGAATTTAAGCCAAATTAAAGACGTCACCACGACAAACACGAAAAAAGAAGCGGATTTAAATGCTCCTGCCGGCTATCCGCCACATGCAAGCGCCTTTTTGTCATTGTGACGTCTTCGATTGCACTAGAAAGACGTAACAACTGAATTTCAGCCAAATTAAAGACGTCACCACGACAAACACGAAAAAAGGAGCGGATTTAAATGCTCCAGCCGGTATCCGCCACATGCAAGCGCCTTTTTTGTCATTGTGACGTCTTCGATTGCACTAGAAAGACGTTCCAACTGAATTTAAGCTAAATTAAAGACGTCACCACGACAAACACGAAAAAACAGGAGCGGATTTAAATGCTCCTGCCGGTATCCGCCACATGCAAGAGCCTTTTTTTGTCATTGTGACGCCTTCGATTGCACTAGAAAGACGTTCCAACTGAATTTAAGCCAAATTAAAGACGTCACCACGACAAACACGAAAAAAGAAGCGGATTTAATGGCGCCTGCCGGTATCCGCCACATGCAAGCGCCTTTTTTGTCATTGTGACGCCTTCGATTGCACTATAAAGACGTTCCAACTGAATTTCAGCCAAATTAAAGACGTCACCACGACAAACACGAAAAAAGAAGCGGATTTAAATGCGCCTGCCGGTATCCGCCACATGCAAGCGCCTTTTTTGTCATTGTGACGTCTTCGATTGCACTAGAAAGACGTTCCAACTGAATTTCAGCCAAATTAAAGACGTCACCACGACAAACACGAAAAAAGAAGCGGATTTAAATGGCGCCTGCCGGTATCCGCCACATGCAAGCGCGTTGTTTGTCATTGTGACGCATTCGGTTGTACGACAAAGACGTTCCAACTGAATTTAAGCCAAATTAAAGACGTCACCACGGTAAACACGAAAAAAGAAGCGGATTTAAGTGCTCCTGCCGGTATCCGCCACATGCATGCACCTTTTTTGTCATTGTGACGCCTCCGATTGCACTAGAAAAACGTTCCAACTGAATTTCAGCTAAATTAAAGACGTCACCACGACAAACACGAAAAAAGCGGATTTAAATGCTCCAGCCGGTATCCGCCACATGCAAGCGTCTTTTTTGTCATTGTGACGCATTCGTTTGCACTACAAAGTAGTACCAACTGAATTTAAGCTAAATTAAAGACGTCACCACAACAAACACGAAAAAAGAAGCGGATTTAAATGCTCCTGTCGCTATCCGCCACATGCAAGAGCCTTTTTTGTCATTGTGACGCCTTCGATTGCACTAGAAAGACGTTCCAACTGAATTTCAGCCAAATTAAAGACGTCACCACGACAAACACGAAAAAAGAAGCGGATTTAAATGCGCCTGCCGGTATCCGCCACATGCAAGCGCCTGTCGCATTGTGACGCCTTCGATTGCACTAGAAAGACGTTCCAAATGCTCTTACCGGTATCCGCCACATGCAAGCGCCTTTTTTGTCATTGTGACGTCTTCGATTGCACTAGAAAGACGTTCCAACTGAATTTAAACCAAATTCAAGACGTCACCACGACAAACACGAAAAAAGAAGCGGATTTAAATGCTCCTGCGGCTATCCGCCACATGCAAACGCCTTTTTTGTCATTGTGACGTCTTCGATTGCACTAGAAAGACGTTCCAACTGAATTTCAGCCAAATTAAAGACGTCACCACAACAAACAGGAGAAAAAGCGGATTTAAATGCTCCAGCCGATCTCCGCCACATGCAAGCGCCTTTTATCATTCTGACGTCTTCGATTGCACTAGAAAGACGTTCCAAATGAATTTCAGCCAAATTAAAGACGTCACCACAACAAACACGAAAAAAGGAGCGGATTTAAATGGCGCCTGCCGGTATCCGCCACATGCAAGCGCGTTGTTTGTCATTGTGACGCTTCGGTTGTACGACAAAGACGTTCCAACTGAATTTAAGCCAAATTAAAGACGTCACCACGGAAACACGAAAAAAGAAGCGGATTTAAGTGGTCCTGCCGGTATCCGCCACATGCATGCACCTTTTTTGTCATTGTGACGCCTCCGATTGCACTAGAAAGACGTTCCAACTGAATTTCAGCTAAATTAAAGACGTCACCACGACAAACACGAAAAAAGCGGATTTAAATGCTCCTGTCGCAATCCGCCACATGCAAGTGCCTTTTTTTCACTGTGACGCCTTCGATTGCACTAAAAAAGTAGTTCCAACTGAATTTCAGCCAAATTAAAGACGTGACCACGACAAACACGAAAAAAGAAGCGGATTTAATGGCGCCTGCCGGTATCCGCCACATGCAAGCGCCTTTTTTGTCATTGTGACGCCTTCGATTGCAGTATAAAGACGTTCCAACTGAATTTCAGCCAAATTAAAGACGTCACCACGACAAACACGAAAAAAGAAGCGGATTTAAATGCGCCTGCCGGTATCCGCCACATGCAAGCGCCTTTTTTGTCATTGTGACGCATTCGTTTGCACTACAAAGTAGTTCCAACTGAATTTAAGCCAAATTAAAGACGTCACCACAACAAACACGAAAAAAGAAGCGGATTTAAATGCTCCTGCCGCTATCCGCCACATGCAAGCGCCTTTTGTCATTGTGACGTCTTCGATTGCACTAGAAAGACGTTCCAACTGAATTTAAGCCAAATTAAAGACGTCACCGCGACAAACACGAAAAAAGAAGCGGATGTAAATGCGCCTGCCGGTATCCGCCACATGCAAGCGCCTTTTTTGTCATTGTGACGTCTTCGATTGCGGTAGAAAGACGTAACAACTGAATTTCAGCCAAATTAAAGACGTCACCACAACAAACACGAAAAAAGGAGCGGATTTAATGGCGCCTGCCGGTATACGCGACATGCAAGAGCCTTTTTTGTCATTGTGACGCCTTCGATTGCACTAGAAAGACGTTCCAACTGAATTTAAGCCAAATTAAAGACGTCACCGCGACAAACACGAAAAAAGAAGCGGATTTAAATGCTCCTGCCGCTATCCGCCACATGCAAGCGCCTTTTTTGTGATTGTGACGCCTTCGACTGCGCTACAATATAGTTCCAACTGAATTTAAGTCAAATTAAAGACGTGACCACGACAAACACGAAAAAAGGAGCGGATTTAAAGGCGCCTGCCGGTATCCACCACATGCAAGCGCCTTTTTGTCATTGTGACGCCTTCGATTGCACTAGAAAGACGTTCCAACTGAATTTCAGCCAAATTAAAGACGTCACCACAACAAACACGAAAAAAGAAGCGGATTTAAATGCTCCAGCCGGTATCCGCCACATGCAAGCGTCTTTTTTGTCATTGTGACGCCTTCGTTTGCACTACATAGTAGTAGCAACTGAATTTAAGCTAAATTACAGACGTCACCACAACAAACACGAAAAAAGAAGCGGATTTAAATGCTCCTGTCGCTATCCGCCACATGCAAGCGCCTTTTTTGTCATTGTGACGCCTTCGATTGCACTAGAAAGACGTTCCAACTGAATTTCAGCCAAATTAAAGACGTCACCACGACAAACACGAAAAAAGAAGCGGATTTAAATGTGCCTGCCGGTATCCGCCACATGCAAGCGCCTTTCGCATTGTGACGCCTTCGATTGCACTAGAAAGACGTTCCAAATGCTCTTACCGGTATCCGCCACATGCAAGCGCCTTTTTTGTCATTGTGACGTCTTCGATTGCACTAGAAAGACGTTCCAACTGAATTTAAACCAAATTAAAGACGTCACCACGACAAACACGAAAAAAGAAGCGGATTTAAATGCTCCTGCGGCTATCCGCCACATGCAAACGCCTTTTTTGTCATTGTGACGTCTTCGATTGCACTAGAAAGACGTTCCAACTGAATTTCAGCCAAATTAAAGACGTCACCACAACAAACAGGAGAAAAAGCGGATTTAAATGCTCCAGCCGATCTCCGCCACATGCAAGCGCCTTTTATCATTCTGACCTCTTGGATTGCACTAGAAAGACGTTCCAAATGAATTTAAGCCAAATTAAAGACGTCACCACGACAAACACGAAAAAAGGAGCGGATTTAATGGCGCCTGCCGCTATCCGCCACATGCAAGCGCCTTTTCTGTCATTCTGACGTCTTCGATTGCACTTGAAAAAAGTACCAACTGAATTTAAGTAAACCTAAACACGTGACCAAGGCAAACACGAAAAAAGAAGCGGATGTAATGCTCCTGTCGCTATCCGCCACATGCAAACGCCTTTTTTGTCATTGTGACGCCTTCGATTGCACTAGAAAGACGTTCCAACTGAATTTCAGCCAAATTAAAGACGTCACCACGACAAACACGAAAAAAAGGAGCGGATTTAAATGCTCCTGCCGGTATCCGCCACATGCAAGTGCCTTTGTCATTGTGACGTCTTCGATTGCACTAGAAAGACATTCCAACTGAATTTCAGCCAAATTAAAGACGTCACCACGACAAACACGAAAAAAAGGATCTGATTTAAATGCTCCTGCCGGTATCCGCCACATAGAAGCGCCTTTTTTGTCATTGTGACGCCTTCGATTGCACTAGAAAGACGTTCCAACTGAATTTAAGCCAAATTAAAGACGTCACCACAACAAACACGAAAAAAGGAGCGGATTTAAATGCGCCTGCCGGTATCCGCCACATGCAAGAGCCTTTTTTGTCATTGTGACGCCTTCGATTGCACTAGAAAGACGTTCCAACTGAATTTAAGCCAAATTAAAGACGTCACCGCGACAAACACGAAAAAAGAAGCGGATTTAAATGCTCCTGCCGGTATCCGCCACATAGAAGCGCCTTTTTTGTCATTGTGACGCCTTCGATTGCACTAGAAAGACGTTCCAACTGAATTTAAGCCAATTTAAAGACGTCACCACGACAAACACGAAAAAAGAAGCGGATTTAAATGCGCCTGCCGGTATCCGCCACATGCAAGAGCCTTTTTTGTCATTGTGACGCCTTCGATTGCACTAGAAAGACGTTCCAACTGAATTTCAGCCAAATTAAAGACGTCACCGCGACAAACACGAAAAAAGAAGCGGATTTAAATGCTCCTGCCGCTATCCGCCACATGCAAGCGCCTTTTTTGTGATTGTGACGCCTTCGATTGCACTAGAAAGACGTTCCAAATGCTCTTGCCGGTATCCGCCACATGCAAGCGCCTTTTTTGTCATTCTGACGTCTTCGATTGCACTAGAAAGACGTTCCAACTGAATTTCAGCCAAATTAAAGACGTCACCACGACAAACACGAAAAAAAGCGGATTTAAATGCTCCAGCCCATCTCCCCCACATGCAAGCGCCTTTTATCATTCTGACGTCTTCGATTGCACTAGAAAGACGTTCCAACTGAATTTCAGCCAAATTAAAGACGTCACCACGACAAACACGAAAAAAGGAGCGGATTTAAATGCGCCTGCCGGTATCCGCCACATGCAAGAGCCTTTTTGTCATTGTGACGTCTTCGATTGCACTAGAAAGACGTTCCAACTGAATTTAAGCCAAATTAATGACGTCACCACGACAAACACGAAAAAAGAAGCGGATTTAAATGCTCTTGCCGGTATCCGCCACATGGAAGCGCCTTTTTTGTCATTGTGACGCCTTCGACTGCACTACAAAGTAGTTCCAACTGAATTTAAGCTAAATTAAAGACGTCACCACGACAAACACGAAAAAAGAAGCGGATTTAAATGCTCCTGTCGCTATCCGCCACATGGAAGCGCCTTTTTTGTCATTGTGACGCCTTCGGCTGCGCTACAATGTAGTTCCAATTGAATTTAAGTCAAATTAAAGACCTCACCACGACAAACACGAAAAAAGAAGCGGATTTAAATGGTCCTGCCGGTATCCGCCACATGGAAGCGCCTTTTTTGTCATTCTGACGTCTTCGATTGCAGTAGAAAGACGTTCCAACTGAATTTAAGCCAAATTAAAGACGTCACCACGACAAACACGAATAAAGAAGCGGATTTAAATGCTCCTGCGGCTATACGCCACATGCAAGCGCCTTTTTGTCATTGTGACGTCTTCGATAGCACTAGAAAGACGTTCCAACTGAATTTCAGCCAAATTAAAGACGTCACCACAACAAACAGGAGAAAAAGCGGATTTAAATGCTCCAGCCGATCTCCGCCACATGCAAGCGCCTTTTATCATTCTGACGTCTTCGATTGCACTAGAAAGACGTTCCAAATGAATTTAAGCCAATTTAAAGACGTCACCACGACAAACACGAAAATAGGAGCGGATTTAATGGCGCCTGCCGCTATCCGCCACATGCAAGCGCCTTTTTTGTCATTGTGACGCCTTCGATTGCACTACAAAGTAGTTCCAACTGAATTTAAGTAAAATTAAACACGTGACCACGACAAACACGAAAAAAGAAACGGATGTAATGCTCCTGTCGCTATCCGCCACATGCAAGCGCCTTTTTTGTCATTGTGACGCATTCGGTTGTACGACAAAGACGTTCCAAATGCTCTTGCCGGTATCCGCCACATGCAAGCGCCTTTATTGTCATTCTGACGTCTTCGATTGCACTACAAACTAGTTCCAACTGAATTTAAGCCAAATTAAAGACGTCACCACGACAAACACGAAAAAAGAAGCGGATTTAAATGCTCCTGCCGGTATCCGCCACATGCAAGCGCCTTTTTGTCATTGTGACGTCTTCGATTGCACTAGAAAGACGTTCCAACTGAATTTCAGCCAAATTAAAGACGTCACCACAACAAACAGGAGAAAAAGCGGATTTAAATGCTCCTGCCGATCTCCGCCACATGCAAGCGCCTTTTATCATTCTGACGTCTTCGATTGCACTAGAAAGACGTTCCAAATGAATTTAAGCCAAATTAAAGACGTCACCACAACAAACACGAAAAAAGGAGCGGATTTAAATGCGCCTGCCGGTATACGCGACATGCAAGAGCCTTTTTTGTCATTGTGACGTCTTCGATTGCACTAGAAAGACGTTCCAACTGAATGTAAGCCAAATTAAAGACGTCACCGCGACAAACACGAAAAAAGAAGCGGATTTAAATGCTCCTGCCGCTATCCGCCACATGCAAGCGCCTTTTTTGTGATTGTGACGCCTACGACTGCGCTACAATATAGTTCCAACTGAATTTAAGTCAAATTAAAGACGTGACCACGACAAACACGAAAAAAGAAGCGGATTTAAAGGCGCCTGCCGGTATCCGCCACATGCAAGTGCCTTTGTCATTGTGACGTCTTCGATTGCACTACAAAGTAGTTCCAACTGAATTTAAGCTAAATTAAAGACGTCACCACAACAAACACGAAGAAAGAAGCGGATTTTAATGCTCCTGTCGCTATCCGCCACATGCAAGCGCCTTTTTTGTCATTGTGACGTCTTCGATTGCACTAGAAAGACGTTCCAACTGAATTTAAGCCAAATTAAAGACGTCACCACAACAAACACGAAAAAAGGAGCGGATTTAAATGCGCCTGCCGGTATCCGCCACATGCAAGCGCCTTTTTTGTCATTGTGACGCCTTCGATTGCACTAGAAAGACGTTCCAACTGAATTTAAGCCAAATTAAAGACGTCACCACGACAAACACGAAAAAAGAAGCGGATTTAAATGCTCCTGCCGGTATCCGCCACATAGAAGCGCCTTTTTTGTCATTGTGACGCCTTCGATTGCACTAGAAAGACGTTCCAACTGAATTTAAGCCAAATTAAAGACGTCACCACGACAAACACGAAAAAGAAGCGGATTTAAATGCTCCTGCCGGCGATCCGCCACATGCAAGCGCCTTTTTGTCATTGTGACGTCTTCGATTGCACTAGAAAGACGTTCCAACTGAATTTAAGCCAATTTAAAGACGTCACCACGACAAACACGAAAAAAGAAGCGGATTTAAATGCGCCTGCCGGTATCCGCCACATGCAAGAGCCTTTTTTGTCATTGTGACGCCTTCGATTGCACTAGAAAGACGTTCCAACTGAATTTCAGCCAAATTAAAGACGTCACCGCGACAAACACGAAAAAAGAAGGGGATTTAAATGCTCCTGCCGCTATCCGCCACATGCAAGCGCCTTTTTTGTCATTGTGACGCCTTCGATTGCACTAGAAAGACGTTCCAAATGCTCTTGCCGGTATCCGCCACATGCAAGCGCCTTTTTTGTCATTCTGACGTCTTCGATTGCACTAGAAAGACGTTCCAACTGAATTTCAGCCAAATTAAAGACGTCACCACGACAAACACGAAAAAAAGCGGATTTAAATGCTCCAGCCCATCTCCCCCACATGCAAGCGCCTTTTATCATTCTGACGTCTTCGATTGCACTAGAAAGACGTTCCAACTGAATTTCAGCCAAATTAAAGACGTCACCACGACAAACACGAAAAAAGGAGCGGATTTAAATGCGCCTGCCGGTATCCGCCACATGCAAGAGCCTTTTTGTCATTGTGACGTCTTCGATTGCACTAGAAAGACGTTCCAACTGAATTTAAGCCAAATTAATGACGTCACCACGACAAACACGAAAAAAGAAGCGGATTTAAATGCTCTTGCCGGTATCCGCCACATGGAAGCGCCTTTTTTGTCATTGTGACGCCTTCGACTGCACTACAAAGTAGTTCCAACTGAATTTAAGCTAAATTAAAGACGTCACCACGACAAACACGAAAAAGAAGCGGATTTAAATGCTCCTGTCGCTATCCGCCACATGGAAGCGCCTTTTTGTCATTGTGACGCCTTCGGCTGCGCTACAATGTAGTTCCAATTGAATTTAAGTCAAATTAAAGACCTCACCACGACAAACACGAAAAAAAGCGGATTTAAATGCTCCAGCCCATCTCCCCCACATGCAAGCGCCTTTTATCATTCTGACGTCTTCGATTGCACTAGAAAGACGTTCCAACTGAATTTCAGCCAAATTAAAGACGTCACCACAACAAACAGGAGAAAAAGCGGATTTAAATGCTCCAGCCGATCTCCGCCACATGCAAGCGCCTTTTATCATTCTGACGTCTTCGATTGCACTAGAAAGACGTTCCAAATGAATTTAAGCCAATTTAAAGACGTCACCACGACAAACACGAAAATAGGAGCGGATTTAATGGCGCCTGCCGCTATCCGCCACATGCAAGCGCCTTTTTTGTCATTGTGACGCCTTCGATTGCACTACAAAGTAGTTCCAACTGAATTTAAGTAAAATTAAACACGTGACCACGACAAACACGAAAAAAGAAACGGATGTAATGCTCCTGTCGCTATCCGCCACATGCAAGCGCCTTTTTTGTCATTGTGACGCATTCGGTTGTACGACAAAGACGTTCCAAATGCTCTTGCCGGTATCCGCCACATGCAAGCGCCTTTATTGTCATTCTGACGTCTTCGATTGCACTACAAACTAGTTCCAACTGAATTTAAGCCAAATTAAAGACGTCACCACGACAAACACGAAAAAAGAAGCGGATTTAAATGCTCCTGCCGGTATCCGCCACATGCAAGCGCCTTTTTGTCATTGTGACGTCTTCGATTGCACTAGAAAGACGTTCCAACTGAATTTCAGCCAAATTAAAGACGTCACCACAACAAACAGGAGAAAAAGCGGATTTAAATGCTCCTGCCGATCTCCGCCACATGCAAGCGCCTTTTATCATTCTGACGTCTTCGATTGCACTAGAAAGACGTTCCAAATGAATTTAAGCCAAATTAAAGACGTCACCACAACAAACACGAAAAAAGGAGCGGATTTAAATGCGCCTGCCGGTATACGCGACATGCAAGAGCCTTTTTTGTCATTGTGACGTCTTCGATTGCACTAGAAAGACGTTCCAACTGAATGTAAGCCAAATTAAAGACGTCACCGCGACAAACACGAAAAAAGAAGCGGATTTAAATGCTCCTGCCGCTATCCGCCACATGCAAGCGCCTTTTTTGTGATTGTGACGCCTACGACTGCGCTACAATATAGTTCCAAGTGAATTTAAGTCAAATTAAAGACGTGACCACGACAAACACGAAAAAAGGAGCGGATTTAAAGGCGCCTGCCGGTATCCGCCACATGCAAGTGCCTTTGTCATTGTGACGTCTTCGATTGCACTACAAAGTAGTTCCAACTGAATTTAAGCTAAATTAAAGACGTCACCACAACAAACACGAAGAAAGAAGCGGATTTTAATGCTCCTGTCGCTATCCGCCACATGCAAGCGCCTTTTTTGTCATTGTGACGTCTTCGATTGCACTAGAAAGACGTTCCAACTGAATTTAAGCCAAATTAAAGACGTCACCACAACAAACACGAAAAAAGGAGCGGATTTAAATGCGCCTGCCGGTATCCGCCACATGCAAGCGCCTTTTTTGTCATTGTGACGCCTTCGATTGCACTAGAAAGACGTTCCAACTGAATTTAAGCCAAATTAAAGACGTCACCACGACAAACACGAAAAAAGAAGCGGATTTAAATGCTCCTGCCGGTATCCGCCACATAGAAGCGCCTTTTTTGTCATTGTGACGCCTTCGATTGCACTAGAAAGACGTTCCAACTGAATTTAAGCCAAATTAAAGACGTCACCACGACAAACACGAAAAAAGAAGCGGATTTAAATGCTCCTGCCGGCGATCCGCCACATGCAAGCGCCTTTTTGTCATTGTGACGTCTTCGATTGCACTAGAAAGACGTTCCAACTGAATTTAAGCCAATTTAAAGACGTCACCACGACAAACACGAAAAAAGAAGCGGATTTAAATGCGCCTGCCGGTATCCGCCACATGCAAGAGCCTTTTTTGTCATTGTGACGCCTTCGATTGCACTAGAAAGACGTTCCAACTGAATTTCAGCCAAATTAAAGACGTCACCGCGACAAACACGAAAAAAGAAGGGGATTTAAATGCTCCTGCCGCTATCCGCCACATGCAAGCGCCTTTTTTGTGATTGTGACGCCTTCGATTGCACTAGAAAGACGTTCCAAATGCTCTTGCCGGTATCCGCCACATGCAAGCGCCTTTTTTGTCATTCTGACGTCTTCGATTGCACTAGAAAGACGTTCCAACTGAATTTCAGCCAAATTAAAGACGTCACCACGACAAACACGAAAAAAAGCGGATTTAAATGCTCCAGCCCATCTCCCCCACATGCAAGCGCCTTTTATCATTCTGACGTCTTCGATTGCACTAGAAAGACGTTCCAACTGAATTTCAGCCAAATTAAAGACGTCACCACGACAAACACGAAAAAAGGAGCGGATTTAAATGCGCCTGCCGGTATCCGCCACATGCAAGAGCCTTTTTGTCATTGTGACGTCTTCGATTGCACTAGAAAGACGTTCCAACTGAATTTAAGCCAAATTAATGACGTCACCACGACAAACACGAAAAAAGAAGCGGATTTAAATGCTCTTGCCGGTATCCGCCACATGGAAGCGCCTTTTTTGTCATTGTGACGCCTTCGACTGCACTACAAAGTAGTTCCAACTGAATTTAAGCTAAATTAAAGACGTCACCACGACAAACACGAAAAAAGAAGCGGATTTAAATGCTCCTGTCGCTATCCGCCACATGGAAGCGCCTTTTTTGTCATTGTGACGCCTTCGGCTGCGCTACAATGTAGTTCCAATTGAATTTAAGTCAAATTAAAGACCTCACCACGACAAACACGAAAAAAGAAGCGGATTTAAATGCTCCTGCCGGTATCCGCCACATGGAAGCGCCTTTTTTGTCATTCTGACGTCTTCGATTGCAGTAGAAAGACGTTCCAACTGAATTTAAGCCAAATTAAAGACGTCACCACGACAAACACGAATAAAGAAGCGGATTTAAATGCTCCTGCGGCTATACGCCACATGCAAGCGCCTTTTTGTCATTGTGACGTCTTCGATAGCACTAGAAAGACGTTCCAACTGAATTTCAGCCAAATTAAAGACGTCACCACAACAAACAGGAGAAAAAGCGGATTTAAATGCTCCAGCCGATCTCCGCCACATGCAAGCGCCTTTTATCATTCTGACGTCTTCGATTGCACTAGAAAGACGTTCCAAATGAATTTAAGCCAATTTAAAGACGTCACCACGACAAACACGAAAATAGGAGCGGATTTAATGGCGCCTGCCGCTATCCGCCACATGCAAGCGCCTTTTTTGTCATTGTGACGCCTTCGATTGCACTACAAAGTAGTTCCAACTGAATTTAAGTAAAATTAAACACGTGACCACGACAAACACGAAAAAAGAAACGGATGTAATGCTCCTGTCGCTATCCGCCACATGCAAGCGCCTTTTTTGTCATTGTGACGCATTCGGTTGTACGACAAAGACGTTCCAAATGCTCTTGCCGGTATCCGCCACATGCAAGCGCCTTTATTGTCATTCTGACGTCTTCGATTGCACTACAAACTAGTTCCAACTGAATTTAAGCCAAATTAAAGACGTCACCACGACAAACACGAAAAAAGAAGCGGATTTAAATGCTCCTGCCGGTATCCGCCACATGCAAGCGCCTTTTTGTCATTGTGACGTCTTCGATTGCACTAGAAAGACGTTCCAACTGAATTTCAGCCAAATTAAAGACGTCACCACAACAAACAGGAGAAAAAGCGGATTTAAATGCTCCTGCCGATCTCCGCCACATGCAAGCGCCTTTTATCATTCTGACGTCTTCGATTGCACTAGAAAGACGTTCCAAATGAATTTAAGCCAAATTAAAGACGTCACCACAACAAACACGAAAAAAGGAGCGGATTTAAATGCGCCTGCCGGTATACGCGACATGCAAGAGCCTTTTTGTCATTGTGACGTCTTCGATTGCACTAGAAAGACGTTCCAACTGAATGTAAGCCAAATTAAAGACGTCACCGCGACAAACACGAAAAAAGAAGCGGATTTAAATGCTCCTGCCGCTATCCGCCACATGCAAGCGCCTTTTTTGTGATTGTGACGCCTACGACTGCGCTGCAATATAGTTCCAACTGAATTTAAGTCAAATTAAAGACGTGACCACGACAAACACGAAAAAAGGAGCGGATTTAAAGGCGCCTGCCGGTATCCGCCACATGCAAGTGCCTTTGTCATTGTGACGTCTTCGATTGCACTACAAAGTAGTTCCAACTGAATTTAAGCTAAATTAAAGACGTCACCACAACAAACACGAAGAAAGAAGCGGATTTTAATGCTCCTGTCGCTATCCGCCACATGCAAGCGCCTTTTTTGTCATTGTGACGTCTTCGATTGCACTAGAAAGACGTTCCAACTGAATTTAAGCCAAATTAAAGACGTCACCACAACAAACACGAAAAAAGGAGCGGATTTAAATGCGCCTGCCGGTATCCGCCACATGCAAGCGCCTTTTTTGTCATTGTGACGCCTTCGATTGCACTAGAAAGACGTTCCAACTGAATTTAAGCCAAATTAAAGACGTCACCACGACAAACACGAAAAAAGAAGCGGATTTAAATGCTCCTGCCGGTATCCGCCACATAGAAGCGCCTTTTTTGTCATTGTGACGCCTTCGATTGCACTAGAAAGACGTTCCAACTGAATTTAAGCCAAATTAAAGACGTCACCACGACAAACACGAAAAAAGAAGCGGATTTAAATGCTCCTGCCGGCGATCCGCCACATGCAAGCGCCTTTTTGTCATTGTGACGTCTTCGATTGCACTAGAAAGACGTTCCAACTGAATTTCAGCCAAATTAAAGACGTCACCACGACAAACACGAAAAAAGGAGCGGATTTAAATGCTCCAGCCGGTATCCGCCACATGCAAGCGCCTTTTTTGTCATTGTGACGCATTCGTTTGCACTACAAAGTAGTACCAACTGAATTTAAGCTAAATTACAGACGTCACCACAACAAACACGAAAAAAGAAGCGGATTTTAATGCTCCTGTCGCTATCCGCCACATGCAAGCGCCTTTGTCATTGTGACGTCTTCGATTGCACTAGAAAGACGTTCCAACTGAATTTCAGCCAAATTAAAGACGTCACCGCGACAAAGACGAAACAAGAAAGCGGATGTAAATGCGCCTGCCGGTATCCGCCACATGCAAGCGTCTTTTTTGTCATTGTGACGCCTTCGTTTGAACTACAAAGTAGTACCAACTGAATTTAAGCTAAATTACAGACGTCACCACAACAAACACGAAAAAAGAAGCGGATTTAAATGCTTCTGTCGCTATCCGCCACATGCAAGAGCCTTTTTTGTCATTGTGACGCCTTCGATTGCACTAGAAAGACGTTCCAACTGAATTTCAGCCAAATTAAAGACGTGACCACGACAAACACGAAAAAAGAAGCGGATTTAAATGCGCCTGCCGGTATCCGCCACATGCAAGCGCCTTTCGCATTGTGACGCCTTCGATTGCACTAGAAAGACGTTCCAAATGCTCTTACCGGTATCCGCCACATGCAAGCGCCTTTTTTGTCATTGTGACGTCTTCGATTGCACTAGAAAGACGTTCCAACTGAATTTAAACCAAATTAAAGACGTCACCACGACAAACACGAAAAAAGAAGCGGATTTAAATGCTCCTGCGGCTATCCGCCACATGCAAACGCCTTTTTTGTCATTGTGACGTCTTCGATTGCACTAGAAAGACGTTCCAACTGAATTTCAGCCAAATTAAAGACGTCACCACAACAAACAGGAGAAAAAGCGGATTTAAATGCTCCAGCCGATCTCCGCCACATGCAAGCGCCTTTTATCATTCTGACGTCTTCGATTGCACTAGAAAGACGTTCCAAATGAATTTAAGCCAAATTAAAGACGTCACCACGACAAACACGAAAAAAGGAGCGGATTTAATGGCGCCTGCCGCTATCCGCCACATGCAAGCGCCTTTTCTGTCATTCTGACGTCTTCGATTGCACTTGAAAAAGGTACCAACTGAATTTAAGTAAAACTAAACACGTGACCAAGGCAAACACGAAAAAAGAAGCGGATGTAATGCTCCTGTCGCTATCCGCCACATGCAAACGCCTTTTTTTGTCATTGTGACGCCTTCGATTGCACTAGAAAGACGTTCCAACTGAATTTCAGCCAAATTAAAGACGTCACCACGACAAACACGAAAAAAAGGAGCGGATTTAAATGCTCCTGCCGGTATCCGCCACATGCAAGTGCCTTTGTCATTGTGACGTCTTCGATTGCACTAGAAAGACATTCCAACTGAATTTCAGCCAAATTAAAGACGTCACCACGACAAACACGAAAAAAAGGATCTGATTTAAATGCTCCTGCCGGTATCCGCCACATAGAAGCGCCTTTTTTGTCATTGTGACGCCTTCGATTGCACTAGAAAGACGTTCCAACTAAATTTAAGCCAAATTAAAGACGTCACCACAACAAACAGGAGAAAAAGCGGATTTAAATGCTCCAGCCGATCTCCGCCACATGCAAGCGCCTTTTATCATTCTGACGTCTTCGATTGCACTAGAAAGACGTTCCAAATGAATTTAAGCCAAATTAAAGACGTCACCACGACAAACACGAAAAAAGGAGCGGATTTAATGGCGCCTGCCGGTATCCGCCACATGCAAGCGCCTTTTCTGTCATTCTGACGTCTTCGATTGCACTTGAAAAAAGTACCAACTGAATTTAAGTAAAACTAAACACGTGACCAAGGCAAACACGAAAAAAGAAGCGGATGTAATGCTCCTGTCGCTATCCGCCACATGCAAACGCCTTTTTTGTCATTGTGACGCCTTGGATTGCACTAGAAAGACGTTCCAACTGAATTTCAGCCAAATTAAAGACGTCACCACGACAAACACGAAAAAAGAAGCGGATTTAAATGCTCCTGCGGCTATCCGCCACATGCAAGCGCCTTTTTGTCATTGTGACGTCTTCGATTGCACTAGAAAGACGTTCCAACTGAATTTCAGCCAAATTAAAGACGTCACCACAACAAACAGGAGAAAAAGCGGATTTAAATGCTCCAGCCGATCTCCGCCACATGCAAGCGCCTTTTATCATTGTGACGTCTTCGATTGCACTAGAAAGACGTTCCAAATGAATTTACGCCAAATTAAAGACGTCACCAGAACAAACACGAAAAAAGGAGCGGATTTAAATGCGCCTGCCGGTATACGCGACATGCAAGAGCCTTTTTTGTCATTGTGACGTCTTCGATTGCACTAGAAAGACGTTCCAACTGAATTTAAGCCAAATTAAAGACGTCACCAGCGACAAACACGAAAAAAGAAGCGGATTTAAATGCTCCTGCCGCTATCCGCCACATGCAAGCGCCTTTTTGTCATTGTGACGTCTTCGACTGCACTAGAAAGACGTTCCAACTGAATTTCAGCCAAATTAAAGACGTCACCGCGACAAACACGAAAAAAGAAGCGGATTTAAATGCTCCTGCCGCTATCCGCCACATGCAAGCGCCTGTTGTCATTGTGACGTCTTCGACTGCACTAGAAAGACGTTCCAACTGAATTTCAGCCAAATTAAAGACGTCACCGCGACAAACACGAAAAAAGAAGCGGATTTAAATGCTCCTGCCGCTATCCGCCACATGCAAGCGCCTTTTTTGTGATTGTGACGCCTACGACTGCGCTACAATATAGTTCCAACTGAATTTAAGTCAAATTAAAGACGTGACCACGACAAACACGAAAAAAGGAGCGGATTTAAATGCTCCTGCCGGTATCCACCACATGCAAGCGCCTTTTTTGTGATTCTGACGCCTTCGATTGCACTACAAAGTAGTTCCAACTGAATTTAAGCTAAATTAAAGACGTCACCACGACAAACACGAAAAAAAGGAGCGGATTTAAATGCTCCTGCCGGTATCCGCCACATGCAAGTGCCTTTGTCATTGTGACGTCTTCGATTGCACTACAAAGTAGTTCCAACTGAATTTAAGCTAAATTAAAGACGTCACCACAACAAACACGAAGAAAGAAGCGGATTTTAATGCTCCTGTCGCTATCCGCCACATGCAAGAGCCTTTTTTGTCATTGTGACGTGTTCGATTGCACTAGAAAGACGTTCCAACTGAATTTAAGCCAAATTAAAGACGTCACCACGACAAACACGAAAAAAGGAGCGGATTTAAATGCGCCTGCCGGTATCCGCCACATGCAAGCGCCTTTTTTGTCATTGTGACGCCTTCGATTGCACTAGAAAGACGTTCCAACTGAATTTAAGCCAAATTAAAGACGTCACCACGACAAACACGAAAAAAGAAGCGGATTTAAATGCTCCTGCCGGTATCCGCCACATAGAAGCGCCTTTTTTGTCATTGTGACGCCTTCGATTGCACTAGAAAGACGTTCCAACTGAATTTCAGCCAAATTAAAGACGTCACCACAACAAACACGAAAAAAGAAGCGGATTTAAATGCTCCTGCCGGCTATCCACCACATGCAAGCGCCTTTTTGTCATTGTGACGTCTTCGATAGCACTAGAAAGACGTTCCAACTGAATTTGAGCCAAATTAAAGACGTCACCACGACAAACACGAAAAAAGAAGCGGATTTAAATGCTCCAGCCGGTATCCGCCACATGCAAGCGCCTTTTTTGTCATTGTGACGCATTCGTTTGCACTACAAAGTAGTACCAACTGAATTTAAGCTAAATTACAGACGTCACCACAACAAACACGAAAAAAGAAGCGGATTTTAATGCTCCTGTCGCTATCCGCCACATGCAAGCGCCTTTGTCATTGTGACGTCTTCGATTGCACTAGAAAGACGTTCCAACTGAATTTAAGCCAAATTAAAGACGTCACCGCGACAAACACGAAAAAAGAAAGCGGATGTAAATGCGCCTGCCGGTATCCGCGACATGCAAGCGCCTTTTTTGTCATTGTGACGTCTTCGATTGCACTAGAAAGACGTTCCAACTGAATTTCAGCCAAATTAAAGACGTCACCACGACAAACACGAAAAAAGAAGCGGATTTAAATGCTCCTGCCGCTATCCGCCACATGCAAGCGCCTTTTTTGTGATTGTGACGCCTTCGACTGCGCTACAATATAGTTCCAACTGAATTTAAGTCAAATTAAAGACGTGACCACGACAAACACGAAAAAAGGAGCGGATTTAATGGCACCTGCCGGTATCCACCACATGCAAGCGCCTTTTTTGTGATTCTGACGTCTTCGATTGCACTACAAAGTAGTTCCAACTGAATTTAAGCTAAATTAAAGACGTCACCACAACAAACACGAAGAAAGAAGCGGATTTTAATGCTCCTGCCGGTATCCGCCACATGCAAGCGCCTTTTTTGTCATTGTGACGTCTTCGATTGCGGTAGAAAGACGTAACAACTGAATTTCAGCCAAATTAAAGACGTCACCACAACAAACACGGAAAAAAGCGGATTTAAATGCTCCAGCCCATCTTCGCCACATGCAAGCGCCTTTTATCATTCTGACGTCTTCGATTGCACTAGAAAGACGTTCCAACTGAATTTCAGCCAAATTCAAGACGTCAGCAAGACAAACACGAAAAAAGGAGCGGATTTAAATGCTCCTGCCGGTATCCGCCACATGGAAGCGCCTTTGTTGTCATTGCAACATTTTCCCTTGCAGTATAAAGATGTTCAAACAGAAAATAGGCTAAATAAAAAACCTTACCATGAAAAATATGAGAATTAAGGACACAAAAAACCACCTGCCATGATCTGCCAGATGGAAACGCCTTCTTTGTTTTTGTGACGCATTCGATTGCACTAGAAAGACGTTCCAACTGAATTTAAGCCAAATTAAAGACGTCACCACAAAAAAATAAGACACACGGATTAAAATGCACCTCCCGCTGTCCGCCATGTGCAAGTGCCTTTTTTGTCATTGTGATGCGTTCGATTGCAGTGGAAACAAGTTCAAACTGACATAAGGCTAAATTAAAGACCCTAATACCTCCATGTAATGAAGACTCTCCAGATGGATGTGACCCCACGATTCCTGTTTATTCAGAAAACAGCCTCAAAAGTCACAAAAAACAGACTCAGATTCAGAGACAACCATACATTAAAATAAACAAATAAATAAATAAATAAATAAAAATACAAAAAAAAACAAATAGTATAGATCACCACACAGCAAAGGTCCCAACGGGTGTTCAAAAACAGAGAAAAAAGTCCAGAAACAGGTCTAGGCATTCCAAAATATCCAAGAGATGAGGACAACCAAAAGGTTGCTAAGCATCTGAACTGGCAATACTTCTCAGAGATCCACTGTGAGTGAAGGTCCTCATGAAGGGAGGTTAAAGAGCTGCAGGTGAGATACATCAAGGTGTCATTAAGGAGCAAGTCAATACTCAGGTGAGACTGACTTCTCCTGATGAAGGCAGGGATTGCACCTGACACTCCACATTTCAATGTCAAGTCTTCTGTCAAGTAGAGAGAAGCTCCACTCCTGAATCCAGCAAGTCATTGTTAGTGAGGTTCATTCCTTTAAGGAAGGAGTAACGAATTTACTTTTAACATATATTTTGTGACAATCTTGAATATTGAAAGCACACTATGAATGAAATTGGTTTCTACTGCGAGTGTGAAGACAGAAATTTAAAGTCATAGAAAACAGTTGCAATGCTTTGTCATTCAACACCTTGCTAAAAAGACTACTGCACATCCTGGAGACCAGCTTTTCTAACATCAGATCTTATTTGCAGAAGCTCTCCTGATTATTTCTAGTTTACAGTGTCAAGTCTTCAGTCAAGCAGAGAGATGCTTCACTCCTGAATTCAGCGGGTCATAGTTGCTGAAGTAAGCTCCTTAAGCAAGGAGTTTTTACACAGTACACTGCAAATTAATATGAAATGTTTATTTATTGTTACAATGTTGATTACTGAAACTTTTTTGAATGACATTGGATTGTAGTTGTAATATAAAGAAACATGTAAAGAAAGAGAAAACACTAAGACTGTTGTGTGATTCAAGACCTTGTTAAAAAGACTACTGCACATTTTGTAGGTAGCAAAGTGAATATGCATCTGTAGTATCAAAATATCTAAATATCAGAGCTTTACCAGATTTAAAATTTCAGATCTAAATTGCAAGAGACCCACCTGAATATTTCCATGTGATGAAGACTCTCCAGATGTGTTTGAATCCATGATTTCGATTTATTCAGAACACAGTATAAAAAAAACACACAAAAAACAAGTCACAGTTAGAGACATCCCCAAATGTAAAAACAAAAAACCAAACCAAAAAAAAACAATAGGTCCCAACACACCAAAGGAACTAAGGGGAGTGCAAAAGTAGGTACAAAGAGTACAGAAATAGGCCCAGGCAATCCAAAAAAAAAAATCTGAGCGGTGAGAACAAACAAGGCTTGGTACACTGATAAACTGGCAATACTTCTCAGAGATCCACTGTGAGTGAAGGTCCTAATAAAGGGAGGTTAATGAGCTGCAGGTGAGATACGTCAAGGTGTCATTAAGGAGCAAGTCAATGCTCAGGTGAGGCTGACCTCTGGTGATGAAGTCAGGTATTGCACCTGACACTCCACTTTACAGTGTCAAGTCTTCACTCAAGTAGAGGGATGCTGCACTCCTGAGTCCAGTGGGACAATGTTATTGAGGTCCAGCTCTTTAAGGAAGGAGTTACAAATTTAGATTTATATATGTATATATATATATATATACACACACACACACACACACACACACACACATGCTGGCAAAGTGAATGTGTATATCTTGATTATTGAAAGCATCATGTGAATGAAATTGTCACACTTCTGGGTTCTCCTCCCTTGCCTAACATGCTCCAGGACTCCATTTCCCATGATTCCATTCCTGATGATGTCACCCCATCCACCAATCACAGGCATCTGCCTCGCTCTCAGTCACTGGAATTCTAATGCAACTCACCTTTGTTTGTTTGTGTCAGGCTTTAAATAGTCTCTGGTTTGTACTCATTGCGAGGTATTGCCCTTCTCTGGACTACTGAGCAGTTTTCTACTGTTTTTCCAACTTGTGTATTGAACACTTTGCCTGTTTTTTGGATATTGCTTTTTTGTGTTTGCCCTTTTGCTGTGGTCGCTTGTGTGTTTTGTATTTTCATTTTTTTTTACTTTTTGCTTGGCTTTTGGATTTGTCCTGAGACTGTCTTACCATCTCACTATTCTCTCATTAAACAACTTCCGTTTTTAAGATCCGTGAGCATGTTTCTGTGCTTGAGCTGCATTACAGAAATTAGATTCCATTGTGAATGTGAAGACAGAAAAATCTAAAGTCAGAGAAAACAGTAGCAATGCTATGTCATTCAACACCCCACTAAAAAGACTGTGGCAGATCCAGGAGAGGTTAAGTGAATACTGATTAGTAGTATTAATCTTTCTAAATAACAGAGCTTTACTAGCTTTTATAATATCAGATCCAATTTGCAAAAGCCCCTCCTGATTATTTTCAGTTTACAGTGTCAAGTCTTCAGTCAAGCAGAGAGATGCTTTACTCCTGAATCCAGGAGGTCATAGTTACTGAGATCCAGCTCTTTAAGCAAGGAGTTATTACACAATACACTACAAATTATACAATACAATACAAAATGTTTGTTACAATGTTGATTACTGAAATTGTGTTTTGAATGAAATTGATTTGTGGTGGGAATGTAACAAAAAATGTAAAGAGAGAGAAAACAAAAAGACTGCTGTTTGATTCACCACCTTGAAATAAAGACTGCTCCACATTCTGTGCTGGCAAAGTGAATATGGATCAGTAGTATTCATCTCTCTTAATACCAGAGGTTTACCAGATTTAAAATTTCACATCTAAATTGCAGAAGACCCACCTGAATATCTCCACTTTACAGTTGTTACTGAGGTCCATCTCTTTAAGGAAGGAGTTACAAATTTACATTATACATATATTTTGTGACAATATTGATTACTGAACATATCTTACAAATGAAATTGATTCTATTGTGAATGTAAAAACTTAGAAAACTATCATCAGAAAAAAATGGAGCAATGCAGTGTCATTCAACACCTTGCTAAAAAGACTGCTGCACATCCTTGAGAGGCTACGTGAATACTGATTAGATGTATTAATCTTTCTAAATAACAGAGCCCTATCAGCTTTTATAATATCAAATCTAATTTGCAGAAGCCCTTCCTGAGTATTTCCAGTTTATTATGTCAACTTGTTAGTCAGGCAGAGAAAGGCTCAACTCTTGAAGCCAGCATGTCATTGTTACTCAGGTCCAGCTCTTTAAGGAAGGAGTTACAAATTTACTTTACATATATTTTGTGACAAACTTGATTACCGAAAGCATCTTATGAATGAGATTGGATTGTTTTGCGAATGTAAAAACAGAATTCTAACATCAGAGAAAACCTTAGCAATGCTATTTCATTGAATACCTTGCTAAAAAGACTGTGGCATGTCCTGGAGAGGCGCAATGAATTCTGATTAGTAGTATTAATCTTTCTAAATAACAGAGCTTTACCAGCTTTTATAATATCAGATCCAATTTGCAGAAGCTGCTCTTGAGTATTTCCAGTTTACAGCGTCAACTCTTTGTTCCAGAAGAGAGATGCTCTACTCCTGAGTCCAGCGTATCTTAGTTACTGAGGTCCTGCACTTTACGCAAGGAGTTTTTACACAATACACTACACATGATCTTGAAATATATACTTTTTGTGACAATGTTGATTACCGAATGCATGTTACGAAGGAAATTAAATTGTAGTGAAAACATAAAGAAAGAGAAAACAGTAAGAATGCTGTGTCATTCAAGACCTTGTTAAAAAGACTTTTGCACAATCTGGGTGGCAAAGTGAATATCCATCATTAGCTTTAAACTCTCTAAATATTAGAGCTTTAACAGATTTACAATTTCAGATTTAAATTGCAAAAGACCCACCTGAATATCTCCACTTTACAGTGTCAAGTCGTCAGTCAAGTAGAGATGCTCGACACCTGAATCCAGCTGTCCACCATATGGAAGTGTCTTTTTTGTCATTGTGACACGTTTGATTGCAGTGGAAAGAAGTTCAAACTGAAATTCAGCTAAATTAAAGACTTTACCAGGAAAAACATGAGAAATTGGGAGATAAAAATCCACCTGCCATGATCTGCTAGATGTAAGTGCCTTCTTTGTAATCGTGACACATTCGATTGCACTAGAAAGACGTTCCAACAGAATTTAAGCCAAATTAAAGACGGCACCACGAAAAACAAGAAAATTAAGCGGATTAAAATCCACCTGCCACTATCCACCACATGCAAGCGTCTTTTTTGTCATTGTGACGCCTTCGATTAAAGTGGAAAGAAGTTCAAACTGAAAGTTCAAACTGAAAAACAGCTAAATTAAAGACAGTACAATGATCAAAATGAAAAATAAGCAGATTAAAAGCCAGCTGGGGCAACCCACGACATGTAAGCGCCTGTGTTGTCATTGTGATGCATTTGATTGCGGTGGAAAGACGTTCCAACTGAATTAAAGACAGATTAAACACATCACCATAAAAAACAAGAAAATTAAGCAGATTAAAACCCACCTGCTGCTATCCACCACAAGCAAGCACCTGCATTGTCATTGTGACAGATTCCATTGCAGTGGACAGATGTTTGAACTGAAATAAAATTAAAGACATTACAACGATCAAAACAAAAATAAGGAGATTAAAAGCCAGCTGGGGCAACCCACTACATGGAAGCACCTGCATTGTCATTGTGATGCGTTCGATTTCAATGGAAAGATGTTCCAACTGAATTTAAGCCAAATTAAACGTCACAATGAAAAACAAGAAAATTAAGCAGATTAAAATCCACCTGCCATTATCTATCCACTACATACAAGCATCTTTTTTGTCATTGTGACACAGTCAATTGCGGTGCAAAGATGTTTGACTGAAATAAGGCTAAATTAAAAGATCGTACCATGAAAAAGATGAGAATTAAGGAGACAAAAATCCACCTGCCATGATCCGCCATATAGAAGCACCTTCTTTGAAATTCTGATGCAATTGATTGCATTAGAAAAACATTCCAACTGAATTTGAGCCAAATTAAAGACATCACCACAAAAAACGAAAATTAAGCGAATTAAAATCCACCTGCCAGTATCCGCTAAATGCAAACGCCTGCATTCAAATTGTCACGCGTTCGATTGCAGTGCAAAGAAGTTCGAACTGAAATAAGGCTTAATTAAAAGACATTACCATGAAAAGCATGAGAATTAAGGAGACAAAAACCACCTGCCACTATCTGCCAGATGGAAGCGCCTTCTTTGTAATACTGATGCATTCGATTGCACTAGAAAGAAGTTCCAACTGAATTTAAGCCAAATTAAAGACGTCACCACAAAAATCAAGACAAGCGGATTAAAATGCCCCTGCCAATATAAGCCATACTCAAGCGCCATTTTTGTCATTGTGACGCGTTCAATTGCAGTGCGAAGAAGTTCGAACTGAAATAAGACTAAATTAAAAGACCTTACCATGAAAAAGATGAGAATTAAAGAGACAAAAATCCACCTGCCGCTATCCACCACATGGGAGCACCTTCGTTGTCATTGCAACGTATTCCATTGCAGTGGAAAGATGTTCGAACTGAAAAAAGGCTATATAAAAGACTGTACCAAGAAAAATATGAGAATTAAGGAGACAAAAAACCACGTGCCATGATCTGCCATATGGAAACACCTTCTTTGTAATTGTGACGCATTCGATTGCACTAGAAAGACGTTTCAACTGAATGTAAACCAAATTAAAGACGTCACCAAAAAAAAAGACAAGCGGATTAAAATGTACCTGCCACTATCCGCCACATGCAAGTGCCTTTTTTATCATTGTGACGCGTTCGATTGCAGTGGACACAAGTTCGAACTGAAATAAGGCTACATTAAAGACCCACCTGAATATCTTCATGTAATGAAGACTCTCCAGATGGGTGTGAATCCACGATTCCCATTTATTCAGAACACAGCCTTAAAAATCACAAAAAAACAGATTCAGATTCAAAGACAGTCAAAAATGTTAAAAAAAGAAACAGTATTGATCACCACACAGCAAAGGTTCCAAAGGGTGTTCAAAAACAGAGAATAGGAGTTCAGAAACAGGTCCAGGCAATCCAAATAAATCCAAGAGATGAGAACGATTTGGTACGCATATGAACTAGCATCACTTCTCAGAGATCCACTGTGAGTGAAGGTCCTTATAAAGGGAGGTTAATGAGCTGCAGGTGAGATAGGTGAAGGTGTCATTAGGGAGCAAGTCAATACTCAGGTGAGACTGACCTCTGGTGATGAAGGTGGGTATTGCACCTGATACGCCACATTACAATGTCAAGTCTTCAGTCAAGTAGAGAGAAGCTCCACTCCTGAATCCAGCAGGCCATTGTTACTGAGGTTCATTTCTTTAAGGAAGGAGTCAAGAATTTACTTTTAACATATATTTTGTGACAATGTTGAATACTGAAAGCATGCTATGAATGAAATTGGTTGCTACTGCGAGTGTGAAGACAGAAATTTAAAGTCATAGAAAACAGTCGCAATGCCATGTCATTCAACACCTTGCTAAAAAGACTACTGAACATCCTGCAGAGCCTAAATGAATACTGATTAGTTATATTAATCTTTCTAAATAAAAGAGGTTCACTGGCTTTTATAATATCAGATCTAATTTGTAGAGGCCCCTCCTGACTATGTACAGTTTCAACTCTTTAGTCAAGCAGAGAGATGCTCCAATCCTGAATCCAGTGCGTCATAGTTTCTGAGGTCCTGCTCTTTAAGCAAGGAGTTTTCACACAAGACACTACAAATGAATTTGAAATATATATTGTTTATGACAAGGTTGATTATTGAA
Source organism: Colossoma macropomum (assembly GCF_904425465.1). Taxonomy (NCBI): domain Eukaryota; kingdom Metazoa; phylum Chordata; class Actinopteri; order Characiformes; family Serrasalmidae; genus Colossoma; species Colossoma macropomum. The sequence continues at coordinate 5,748 of NW_023495094.1, read as the reverse complement.
TGTGTCTGATGAAAGAAAATGAATTGTATTGAGAACAAAGAAAAAAAGATGTAAAGACAAAATACAATAAGACTGTTGTGTAATTCAACACCTTGTTAAAAAATCTGCTCCACATTCTGGGGTGGCAAAGTGAATATGCCTCATTACTATTAAACTCTCTAAATATCAGAGCTTTACAAGATTTCATATTTCAGATCTAAATTGCAGATGACCCACCTGAATGACTCCACTTTACAATGTCAAGTCTTCAGTCAAGTAGAGATGCTCCACTCCTGAATCCAGTGGGTCTTTGTTACTGAGGTCCAGCTCTTTAAGGAAGAAGTTACAAAGCTACTTTCGATACATACATAAGTATTGTGACAATCTTGATTACTGAAAGCATATTATTAATGAAATAGGATTCTATTGCGAATGTACAGACAGTGAAATGTAAAGTCAGAAGGGAAAAAAATCAGCAATGCCATGTCAATCAACCCGTTCCTACACAAACTGCTGCACATGATGGAGAGGCGAGATGAAGACTGATTAGTACCATTAAGCATTCTAAATAACAGAACTTTACCAGCATTTATAATATCAGATCTAATTTGCAGAAGCCGCTCATGAGTATTTTTAGTTCATAGTGTCAACTTGTCAAGTAGAGATGCTCCACTCCTGAATCCACTGTGTCAATGTTACTGAGGTCCAACTCTTTAAGCAAGTGGTTTTTAAAGAATATACCAAAAATGACTGAAATATATATTTTTTGTTACATTGTTGATTATTGAATATGTCTTATGAATGAATGAGTTGCTGTGCCAACAAAGAAAGAAAAGTAAAGAAAAAGAAAGCAATAGGAATGCTATGTTATTCAAGACCATGTTTAAAAAAAATAAAAAAGAAAAAACCTAGTATAGGTCACCACACAGCAAAGTTTCCAAAGGGTGTTCAAAAACAGAGAATAGGAGTTCAGAAACAGGTCCAGGCAATCCAAATAAATCCAAGAGACGAGAACAATTTGGTACGCATATGAACAAGCATCACTTCTCAGAGATCCACTGAGTGAAGGTCCTTATAAAGGGAGGTTAATGAGCTGCAGGTGAGATAGGTCAAGGTGTCATTAGGGAGCAAGTCAATACTCAGGTGAGACTGACCTCTGGTGATGAAGGTGGGTTTTGCGCCTGACACGCCACATTACAATGTCAAGTCTTCAGTCAAGTAGAGAGAAGCTCCACTCCTGAATCCAGCAGGCCATTGTTACTGAGGTTCATTCCTTTAAGGAAGGAGTCAAGAATTTACTTTTAACATATATTTTGTGACAATGTTGAATACTGAAAGCATGCTATGAATGAAATTGATTTCTACTGCGAGTGTGAAGACAGAAATTTAAAGTCATAGAAAACAGTCGCAATGCCATGTCATTCAACACCTTGCTAAAAAGACTACTGAACATCCTGCAGAGCCTAAATGAATACTGATTAGTAATATTAATCTTTCGTAAATTACAGTTTACTTGCTTTTTTAATGTCAGATCTGATCTGCAAAAGCCCCTCCTGACTATTTCCCATTTATTGTGTCAATTTGTTAGTGAAGCAGAGAGAGGCTCCAGTCCTGAATCCAGCAGGTCATTTTTACTGAGGTCCATCTCTTTAAGCAAGAAGTTTTACATTTCATTTACATTTACATTCCTTGAGAATCTACCATCATCTAGAGTTTTGTTCATTTTGGTGTGTCTCCTGGTTTTGTTGGCTTATTTGATATAATGGCTCCCTATGACAGGAAGCCACTCGCACCATTCTCCCCCAAGGGATGAATAGTGGGCTCCAAATTTGTTCTTGTAGTCCCAAGTTATAGTTTGGAGTCCACCCCTGGTTAAGGTGGGGGCCCCCGTTGTTTGGCCCCAACCACGGATTGGGTGGGGGGGGAGTTAGGGTAGAGGTTTGGTTTAGGCCCTAGGTTATGTTTGGGGTTTTAGAGTTAGGGCTAGCGCTGTACTTAGGCTTAAAATCAGGCTCAGGCCCAAGGTAGACTTATGGTTAGGCTTGGGTTAGGGTTAGGCAAGAGGTTTGGTTTAGGCCCTAGATTCTGTTTGGGGCCTTAGGGTTAGGGCCAATGCTATGCTTAGGCTTAAGGCCATGTTTTCGACTCAAGGTGGGCTTATGCTTAGGATTGGGTTAAGGCCAGGACAGAGGTTTGGTTTAGGCCCTAGGTTATGTTTGGGGTTTTAGGGTAGGGTTTAAGGTTAGGTTTAGAGGTAAGGTTAGGTTTAGGGCCAAGGTGAGGGTTAGGCTTTAGGATTTAGGGTTAGGTTTAGGGTTTAAGGTTAGGTTTAGGTATTAGGGTTTATGGTTAGGTATTAGGGTTTATGGTCAGGTTTAGGGCTAAGATTAGGGTTTAGGTTAGGTTTAGGGCTAAGGTTAAGGTTAAGGTTAGGTATTAGGGTTTAGGGTTAGGTTTAGGGCTAGGATTAGGGTTAAGGTTAGGTTTAGGGTTTAAGGTTAGGGTTAGGGTTAGGTTAGGTTAGGGTTAGGGTTAGGGTTAGGGTTAGGGTTAGGGTGAAGACTGATTAGTAGCATTAATCATTCTAAATAACAGAACTTTACCAGCATTTATAATTTCAGATCTAATTTGCAGAAGCCGCTCATGAGTATTTATAGTTCATAGTGTCAACTTGTCAAGTAGAGATGCTCCACTCCTGAATCCACTGTGTCAATGTTACTGAGGTCCAACTCTTTAAGCAAGTGGTTTTTAAAGAATATACTAAAAATGACTGAAATATATATTTTTTGTTACAAAGTTGATTTTTGAATATATCTTATGAATAAATGAATTGCTGTGCCAACAAAGAAAGAAAAGTAAAGAAAAAGAAAACAATAGGAATGCTGTGTTATTCAAGACCATGTTTAAAAAAATAAAAAATAAACAACCCAGTATAGGTCACCACACAGCAAAGGTTCCAAAGGGTGTTCAAAAACAGAGAATAAGAGTTCAGAAACAGGTCCAGGCAATCCAAATAAATCCAAGAGATGAGAACGATTTGGTACGCATATGAACTAGCATCACTTCTCAGAGATCCACTGTGAGTGAAGGTCCTTATAAAGGGAGGTTAAAGAGCTGCAGGTGAGATAGGTCGAGCTTCCATTAGGGAGCAAGTCAATACTCAGGTGAGACTGACCTCTGGTGATGAAGGCAGGTATTGCACCTGACACGCCACATTACAATGTCAAGTCTTCAGACAAGTAGAGAGAAGCTCCACTCCTGAATCCAGCAGGTCATTTTTACTGAGGTTCATTCCTTTGAAGGAGTTACGAATTTACTTTTAACATATATTTTGTGACAATCTTGAATACTGAAAGCATGCTATGAATGAAATTGGTTTCTACTGTGAGTGTGAAGACAGAAACTTAAAGTCATAGAAAACAGTAGCAATGCTATGTCATTCAACACCTTGCTAAAAAGACTACTGCACATCCTGCAGAGGCTAAATGAATACGGATTAGTAATATTAATCCTTCCTAAATTACAGAGTTTACTTGCTTTTTTAATGTCAGATCTGATCTGCAAAAGCCCCTCCTGACTATTTCCCATTTATTGTGTCAATTTGTTAGTGAAGCAGAGAGAGGCTCCAGTCCTGAATCCAGCAGGTCATTTTTACTGAGGTCCATCTCTTTAAGCAAGAAGTTTTACATTTCATTTACATTTACATTCCTTGAGAATCTACCATCATCTAGAGTTTGTTCATTTTGGTGTGTCTCCTGGTTTTGTTGGCTTATTTGATATAATGGCTCCCTATGACAGGAAGCCACTCGCACCATTCTCCCCAAGGGATGAATAGTGGGCTCCAAATTTGTTCTTGTAGTCCCAAGTTATAGTTTGGAGTCCACCCCTGGTTAAGGTGGGGGGCCCCGTTGTTTGGCCCCCAACCACAGATTGGGTGGGGGGTTAGGGTAGAGGGTTGGTTTAGGCCCTAGGTTATGTTTGGGGTTTTAGAGTTAGGGCTAGCGCTGTACTTAGGCTTAAAATCAGGCTCAGGCCCAAGGTAGACTTATGGTTAGGCTTGGGTTAGGGTTAGGCCAGAGGTTTGGTTTAGGCCCTAGATTCTGTTTGGGGCCTTAGGGTTAGGGCCAATGCTATGCTTAGGCTTAAGGCCATGTTTTCGACTCAAGGTGGGCTTATGCTTAGGATTGGGTTAAGGCCAGGACAGAGGTTTGGTTTAGGCCCTAGGTTATGTTTGGGGTTTTAGGGTAGGGTTTAAGGTTAGGTTTAGAGGTAAGGTTAGTTTAGGGCCAAGGTGAGGGTTAGGCTTTAGGATTTAGGGTTAGGTTTAGGGTTTAAGGTTAGGTTTAGGTATTAGGGTTTATGGGTTAGGTATTAGGGTTTATGGTCAGGTTTAGGGCTACGATTAGGGTTTAGGTTAGGTTTAGGGCTAAGGTTAAGGTTAAGGTTAGGTATTAGGGTTTAGGGTTAGGTTTAGGGCTAGGATTAGGGTTAAGGTTAGGTTTAGGGTTTAAGGTTAGGGTTAGGGTTAGGTTAGGTTAGGGTTAGGGTTAGGGGTTAGGGTTAGGGTTAGGGTGAATACTGATTAGTAGTATTAGTCTTTCTAAATAACAGAGTTTTACCAGCTTTTCTAACATCAGATCTAATTTGCAGAAGCCGCTCATGAGTATTTATAGTTCATAGTGTCAACTTGTCAAGTAGAGATGCTCCACTCCTGAATCCACTGTGTCAATGTTACTGAGGTCCAACTCTTTAAGCAAGTGGTTTTTAAAGAATATACTAAAAATGACTGAAATATATATTTTTTGTTACAAAGTTGATTTTTGAATATATCTTATGAATAAATGAATTGCTGTGCCAACAAAGAAAGAAAAGTAAAGAAAAAGAAAACAATAGGAATGCTGTGTTATTCAAGACCATGTTTAAAAAAATAAAAAACCCAGTATAGGTCACCACACAGCAAAGGTTCCAAAGGGTGTTCAAAAACAGAGAATAAGAGTTCAGAAACAGGTCCAGGCAATCCAAATAAATCCAAGAGATGAGAACGATTTGGTACGCATATGAACTAGCATCACTTCTCAGAGATCCACTGTGAGTGAAGGTCCTTATAAAGGGAGGTTAAAGAGCTGCAGGTGAGATAGGGCAAGGTTCAATTAGGGAGCAAGTCAATACTCAGGTGAGACTGACCTCTGGTGATGAAGGCAGGTATTGCACCTGACACGCCACATTACAATGTCAAGTCTTCAGACAAGTAGAGAGAAGCTCCACTCCTGAATCCAGCAGGTCATTTTTACTGAGGTTCATTCCTTTGAAGGAGTTACGAATTTACTTTTAACATATATTTTGTGACAATCTTGAATACTGAAAGCACACTATGAATGAAATTGGTTTCTACTGCGAGTGTGAAGACAGAAATTTAAAGTCATAGAAAACAGTCGCAATGCCATGTCATTCAACACCTTGCTAAAAAGACTACTGAACATCCTGCAGAGCCTAAATGAATACTGATTAGTAATATTAATCCTTCCTAAATTACAGAGTTTACTTGCTTTTTTAATGTCAGATCTGATCTGCAAAAGCCCCTCCTGACTATTTCCCATTTATTGTGTCAATTTGTTAGTGAAGCAGAGAGAGGCTCCAGTCCTGAATCCAGCAGGTCATTTTTACTGAGGTCCATCTCTTTAAGCAAGAAGTTTTACATTTCATTTACATTTACATTCCTTGAGAATCTACCATCATCTAGAGTTTTGTTCATTTTGGTGTGTCTCCTGG
>NW_023495093.1:0-791 GCF_904425465.1 Colossoma macropomum | reverse complement strand
TAGCGGCGGTGGACTTTCATCTCATAATTATTCATCTTTGTCGTGGTAACGTCTTTAATTTGGCTTTCTTTAAGTTCGAACTTCTTTCCACCGCAATCGAACGCGTCACAATCACAAATTAGGCGCTTACAGCGGCGGATAGCGGCAGGTGGACTTTCCTCTCATTATTATTCATCTATGTCGTGGTAACGTCTTTAATTTGGCTTTCTTTAAGTTCGAACTTCTTCCACCGCAATCGAACGCGTCACAATCACAAATTAGGCGCTTACATGCGGCGGATAGCGGCGGATGGACTATCAACTCATTATTATTCATCTATGTCGTGGTAACGGCTTTAAATTCGCTTTATTTCAGGTCGAACTTCTTTCCTCCGCAATCGAACGCGTCGCAATCATAGATTTGGCGCTTACATGCGGCGGATAGCGGCGGGTGGACTTTCATCTCATTATTATTCATCTATGTCGTGGTAACTTCTTTAATTTGGCTTTATTTCAGTTCGAACATCTTTCCACCGCAATCGAACGCGTCACAATCACAAATTAGGCGCTTAGATGCGGCGGATAGCGGCAGGTGGGCTTTCATCTCATTATTATTCACCTATTTCGTGGTAACGTCTTTAATTTGTTTTTATTTCAGTTCGAACTTCATTCCAGCACAATCGAACGCATCACAATCACAAATTAGGCGCTTACATGCGGCGGATAGCGGCGGGTGGACTTTCAACTCATTATTATTCATCTATTTCGTGGTGACGTCTTTAATTTTTTTATTTCAGTTCAAACTTCTTTCCA
>NW_023495092.1:0-59056 GCF_904425465.1 Colossoma macropomum | reverse complement strand
TATGTTCAGAGGAGTTAATGAGCGCTACAGGTCTGGGTAAAAAGTGGTTAAGTAGCTGGAAAAGGTGATGTCCAGGATGAGAGGGGTCAGTTGCCAACATACTTCATTACTCTGCTGTTGTAGTTGTCCTGAAGCGTTGACTGACTACACTGGGTGATCCTCTTTGCTGCCCTGATTATGCGCTGTCATTTGGCTGATTCTCGTGAGGTGGAGGAACCAAACTAGATGGTTATGGATGATGTGAGGATGGACTCAATGATCGCTGGATCATCAGACTCTGCAGCAGATTCATTTCTTCAGCTGTCTCAGGAAGAACATCCTCTGCTGTGCTGTCTTGACTATGGGGACTATGGAGTGTTCCTCTCCCACCTGAGATCCAGGAACTTGAGTGACTCTGCAGCATAACACAGATCATTCCATTCAGTTCCATGTTGTTACCTTCACATAAAAACTTAAAACAATTTTAGTTGTAAACAGTTGCTTTTGGTGTAATTTCACATAAATAAGTTTTTCTGTTCTAACTATACTGAATCTGAACCGACAGAAACGTACACCTTTGTGAAGATCTATCTCCCTCTGTACATGAGCCAGTCGTTCATATCTGAAAGAGTGATGCTCTCTGGAACAGCACCTGGCAGTTTCAGCATCACATCATAACTCTTTCAGCAGCTACTTCTGCAAGAAGAAGTAACTATGTTACAAAAGCAACTCCACTTAGTATGAGTGACTCGTTAATCGTTATGGCCAGACAACAGCAAGGCTTGTGGGGTGCTCCTGGTCAGCAGTGGTGAGTATCTACTGTCACAAACCAGCAACAGGGTGTTGGGCACCCACGGCTCATTGATGTGCAAGGACAGTGAAGGCAATCCCGTGTGGTCTGACACCACAGAAGGGCTGCTGTGGCACAAGCCACAGAAATGTCTGATGATGGTTGAGGGAAGAATTGGGCTGGGCTGGCAGAGTGCCCATGCTAAGCACTGTCCTCCATCCGAAAGCTGGTCCACCATGGAACTGGACCTTGGAGGATTAAAAGAAGATCGCCTGGTCCTGTTTTCATTTATGTCACGCAGACAGCCGATGCAGGGAGTGTGATGCTTTGGGTAATGTTCTGCTATAAAAAAACCCTGGGTCCAGTCATTCATGTGGACGCATGAACAACTAAACATTAAAACAATCAGAATGTAGGGAATGATTATTGTATTGTGAATTAAATATTAATATTAAATAAAACTGTGGTATTGATTACTTTGAAGTGGAATTTGTCTGAGAATGTGTGTCTTATTTCTAGCCTCATGCATGTCCATTTCAGGCCAGGAGGGGGCAGCATCTGTGCACTGTTAGTCCTCTAGGTCCAGTAACCACATATCAAACACAAGGCCCGCAGACCAAGTCTGGCCCGTGACACAGTACTATTTGGAAAATAATGTTTTCCACACAGGTTAAAAGATGGAGCAACAATTGTAAGTAATGTAGTGAGGAACTCCTTTTACCTCAGAGCAATTTGTGATGTCATTCCATACAAACCAACCAACTGACAACCAATTAATGCCAGAACTTGAACACATCTGCAGTAAAGACGGTCAAAAAATTAAAATTCAATAGCAAATTCAATATTCAACAGCATGACAGGAGCTAAATGAGCTTAAAACAAAGACAGCTGTACCCTTTGAGTCGTACTACAAAATGGGGTGTTATGCAGATGATGATGTAGTTCCAATTTTAGCTTAAACGTTTAAGAACGGTCCATTTATGATGTTTTACTAAGATGTTTTTTTACTAAGCTTTTTGATAGATTCTTAAAGCAGGCTTTGTAGAAGATGATTTTGGTATGTATTCACTGAGATGAGTTTGGTGACAGTCCACACTGTTAGAATTAAAGGTTCTACCAGAAAGACTCCAGAGACGAACATGAAGGAAGGAAAATAGTTTAATCTAATAATATTTAACGATTCCACAGATAACAATTTTTGTAAGTTAAAGTCTTTGGCACTGCCCCGTCATCAGCCCAGGTCTTCAATTGTGTAGAGCCTGGCAGATCCTGCTGTACAGGGACAGCAGGGGGCGGAGCCTACCCCCTGGGCAACCGAACGGGGACCAACTGGTGGCGGCAGGGAGGAGGGAGGCGAACGATGAAACGTCAGCATCTGAAAGCTGCAAAGCAGGTGTGTAAGTTGAGTCATTTTAAAGGCAGGTAGAAGCTTGTGATTGGTTAGAGTAATGAGTGATGTAGCATTGGAGTCTTTTCAGTACTTGCGCTAAAGCTTTCATTTCTGTGCAGGTACATTTTTCATTCAACAAGGTACAAGCAAGGTAAACGTACCTCAAAGGTACAACAGTGGTTTTAAGGCCCAATTGTGAACCTTAAGTAAGTTTTTCCAGGTGAAAAGTTCGTATTTGTACCTTTTCATAACTTAATGTTTTAAACAGAACAATAAAATAAAAGCCTAGAGACGAGATGGGGTGTGTGGACTCAGTACAACTTAGAAAATATCATTTCAGTGGATTATAATACAATTATGTTCCCTGACTAAATGTACTGAGATGTACCCTTGAGGGTACCCCCCCAGTGACAAGAGGGGCACTGCCCTGTGACAGTTTCATACATTTTTTTTTTTTTCGTGAGAGTGCAGTGTTTGTTAGCAACATTAGCCTAGCATCTTCCATTCTAAACTAAAGAAGCACACATTAGATATCAAACATTTCTTGGCTGATCTGGATGATAAATCGTTTTAATTCAAGTTTTTAGGCAAACTACTCCTTTAAACAATTTGGCACAGTGTATATTTTTATTTATACATTGTGTTTTGCAATTTTTTTTTAGATTTATAGAAAAAATATTAGCACCCATCATTAATATTTGCTGAAAAATAATTAATCACCTCCGCTGGTGAGAATAACAGCTCTGAGCTGCTTTCTGTGATGCTTATCAAAGCTGGAGAGCACTTGTTGAGGGATCTTGGACCACTCCTCCATGCAGAACATTTCCAGTTCCCTGATATTCTAATACACACCACAGGTTGTCAATTGAAATTTGAGTAAAATGAAAAGGCTCTTAGAAGAATTATGGTATGGGTTTTATAGTAGGTTATGTATATTACAAAGTGTGTAATAAAGTACATGTAAAGTAAGGATGTGAGATGTGCCCTTGTTTTGGAATTAGGAGTCATTCAGGCAGGAGATCTGCTTTTTACTAACTGGTGTGATGATAGAGGTCTTAAAGCACACAGGTACCACAGACTGGGTCAGGAACTAATTGAAGAGACCAGTGAGGATAGGAAAAGCTGTCCACAACAGTGTCTGGGTGTTGCAGGTGAAACACTATCAGGTCCAGCTGCTTTCCAGTATGCTGATGCTTCCTTTTCCTCCCAAATTTTTAACTGTTCAACTTTTTAATTTTTTTTATTTGAATGAATCACCTTGATTATGCTTAACAGTAATAATAACTGTAATGCATTTTAATGTAATAAATAAAGCTGCTTATGATGTGTCCAAATCTAAATGAAATCAATACTAGTATACCAACTGGCAAATGAAAATGGTATAAACTGAATTTGAATTTTCATTTTGAGACCAAAATTACATATATGAGTGGGAAATTGAAACAATATGCCATTTTACATATTGCATTTTCATTTCTTTTTTTGCTACTGATATGCTTCCATAGATGGGGAGTCAACTGCAAAAGAGTTCTTCAACGCACCTGATAGTTGGGGTCGTTTCATGGCTAAGAACTCTGTTGACTCCACATTATTTCAAACGTCATGTTACGATTGGCTCAAATGAAATGGTTTTCCCGAATGTTATTATTTACAATCAAGCCTTTTTGACAGCATGTGGAATGCTGGTGTTGATGTTTGTTTAATTTTCAGTGTCAGAGCACTACTGTTACTCTGCAAGCCTAATCCAGTCCTTCTGTTTATTTCATGCCAAAGCTGCTCACTTGCCACTGCAAATGCAAACTCTGGCCACAAAATGTCAAAATCACCTTAAGCACCACACTATGGAAAAGGAACAAAAATATTTGTCATAAAACATTGAAGTAATCTTGATAAAAACACTTTCACCTGTTCAGGAGTGAAGACATATTGTAAACACAGGTAACCAGAAAATAATATTATTTTGTTCTGGTTAATTTGACTGTGACTATATGAATGATCTTCTCAGTACGTTGCTCTGTGTGACGTTTCAACAGAATTCAGACGCTCGCAGATAAAAGGTGCAACACTTGTTTTATTATCATCAGGCAAAGCCGTGGTCAGAAAACAGGCATGGGTCAAATCCAAAAAAGTCAGCCAGATCACAATCATGATAATAATACCAGGCAGACGAGAACAAAGGGAATAAGCAAAAATCGTGGTCAAAAAACAAGCCAAAAGGTCAAAAACACAGACCCACAAACGACAGGCAGCAGTACAAAGGGGTGAAGCAAAAAACAAGGTCAAGAAAACAAAGCACAGGTCATAACAGGCAAAGACAATCAGAAATATACCACTCAGTAAGTTCTTGAAATAAACAATACCTCGCAACATCTACGTCTCAAGCCCGGGCTTATATAGTGAACTAATATGGTCATATGACAAGATACACAGGTGCACAGCATTAGTATTCTGGCGATCGGGAGCGCTGATAGGTGCGTGTGCGATTGTCTGATGTCATGTGATCTCCTAAAGGACTGTGGGCAATGGAGTCTGTTTCGGTTTCCGAGTCCGAGGGAAGTTGTTTTGACATGTGACCTCCACATGCATGCTGGGAAATGAAGTCTGAATCTTCCCGATGCGTGACACTCTGGAATTTTGGCTGGTTAGCTGCCCCAGTCACTCTCCACTACTTCCTCCTGTGTGGCTGTATGAGCTTCTTCATTATGTTGGCTCTATTTGTTTCCTTTTAATAAATGGTCATCTATTATAAGCATGTGTTTACTGATTTAGGCCAGCCTCCATCCAAGGCAAAACTAGTAACAGGGGAATAGAGTTGTACTAATACACAGTAAAGTTAGTGTCACCCAGTCGAAGTTTCATTTCACTATGATCTTTAATTTTTGCTACATCCATGTATCCATGGCTCTGGTGCTGTTTTGGTTCAAATTGAGTCCAGGAGTTGACTCCATCGGTAGGAGTCAAGAGTCAGAGTCGACTCCAGAAGACCCAGCATCAATGATGTGCCGTCATTGACCTATCAGTGATGTAAAACCTCACCATGCAGGTACTTAGTGTTCATGTCTTACCTAAGACTTGCTAAGAGAGTTAGAAGTTATATGTGAATAACAGTACACCCACGAAAATGAGGTGTTCATTCCATTTTGCAAAAAAAAAGCAAAAAATCTGTAGGTAGTCTGGTACATTACCGCCAGTTTCTTACTGATGCAGACAAATGCAAACTGTGGCTTTTGGCAACGAAACATAAACCAGCCAGAGAGACGTTCAGCAAAATTCATGCAAAATCTCAGTGCATGTGGTGAACATTTTTGAATATTACACAGAAGGTCTCCAGTGGGATATTCTAACATCTACAACAGCACCCATGAACATTTTTATGGATGACACCTCAAAGAGGTGAATCTGAAATCTGAGGTAGGAGTTGTTGAATTTTTCTTCACTTTCATTGAACTCGAACTACTTTTACATTACCGCCAACCAGAACACTTGCCTCACCACCTGCTGACACTAAAAATTTGAGCAAGTTTTTTTCAGAAATTCAAGGTAAGTCAGACATTGATAAGCCATTCAGTGAAAAGGTTAATTGTGGGGAAACTTACTAACTTAACGTGTAACTAAGGCCTTTTCCACTAAGCATGCTGTTGGCCCTGCTCTGCCTGGATGAGTGACAGGTGCAAGTCTATGAAAATAAAAATGCAGTCAAGTTACCATTTTGCATATTACATTTTCATTTTAATTTTGCTACTGATATGCCTCCATAAGTTATTAAGCCTGTTACCCAGATATCCAAGTTACATAATTACCTCAGTTATCAAAAAGCAATCAACAGTTGTCTGCAACTGCTTTAATATTTGAAGCGAGCTATTAGCTATTTTTGTCAAGCCATTCAAGTTCATTCATGAACTTTCTTTTTCTTTTGTATTTATTATGTTTGTTATGCTAAGATGCTTGTTTGGTGACCTTTGACTGAAACGCTAGCAGTTTGGCTCAGGATACGATACAACAAGTTTTGCTGTCCTAAGTTGCGTAAAATGAACATTACTGTTGTGTTTAAGTGATTGTGTTTTAAAATTGTATTTGTGCTAATTTTTGCATTTGTTTCCTCTAATCCAGGTCCAAGTCACTCTGAGATACAGAAGGACTCACAAAATGATTTATGTTCTTCTACTGACTCCAGCTTTTCTACTAGATAAATACTACTAGATGAATTGAGATAAAGATTCATCAAGTGATGAATGTTATGACCTGTCTAGGGGTTTGCGATGGTCATAACATTAAAAAAAAAGATGAAAGAGAGCCAGATGACATTTAAACATATCAAGTCATGTTATTTTCTTTTGTTTAGCTGCTCTATTGTACGACACAGGACAGCTTCAGAGTGGGCATGCGCCAAAACAACAAACATGACCAGCTTAGCTGGGGAGTTTAGAGAACTAACTTACCTATGTGAAAATAATGAAACAAAAACACAGTCAGTCTTCCCTAACTCCCTGACTATACCAAAAACAGAAGAGTCAAAAGAAATGGCACCCACTCCTACAGCCTGGTCATCATAAGAGTGAAATTTACAGAGAAAGATCATGAGCTTACTGCTAAACAGTAGAAATAACTGAGTAGAGAACAAAAGGTAAAGCTAAGCTATTTAATTTGAGACGAGGACAGAAATAGTACACTAGCCATAAAACAAACAAGCTGAGCTGCAGTTCAGATCTAAAAACACCCAAGGAGGAAAACCTCGATGACATCCGGCTTGGCCTTCGAAGAAATACTCCATGCAGTCACAGCCAGCCAATCAGATGCAAGCATCATTACGGGACTCCAGCCAATCACACACATGAGGGGGTGGGTTCTTAATAAGCGAGAGTGTGTGAGAGAGAGAGAGAGAACGAAAGAGAAGCAAGCAAAACAAAACTTGCGTCCTAAGGACGTAACACTGAAGAATCCTTTTCCTCATCCATTGAGGAAGATTTTCATCACAAAACCAAGAAAGAGAAGAACAAGAAGGATAAAATGGAAAAGAAGAACAAGAGAAGAAAGGAAGATGGGAGAATAAAGTGAGGTATGAATGCCTTTCTCAGCCTGTCAGAGGCAGGACTAGTTTCCTTTCATTTGCATGCTTTCTGTTCTAATTACACTGCTACACATTTGGGTATCAAAAATGTAGAGTATTAATCATGACCTTATTCTGCGGTGGTGAACTGCATGTACATGGCTAATAAATAAATAAAATCCATTTATGGGAGTTTGGGAACCCCTCTTTTTAGATAGGATCATTTGTCAGACTCAGAAAATTGTCTTCATCTGCTAGGTCAAGTGAAAAAACAAATATATAAAATACATTAAAAAAAACTTGTTTGTCTTGTAGTAACAGCATGTAAAAAATTACAAGAGTTAAATTTCTTACTCACAACTTAGATCATATTAATATTAGAACAATATAAAAAAGGGCTTTCACATTTAGGCAGTATACGTTGCAAAAATAGCAACTTTAGCATTTTGAAGTTATCCTTAAACAGATAGAAATAAATAACTTAAACAGCACCCAGTGGTGTGTAATAGGCAGTGATGTTCGTAAGAAAATGGAGCACAATTTTTATATAAAACATTTACATAGTATGAGTCACTCACAGTGTTGAAAAGGCACACATTCGCTTTTCAGTGAACGGGTGTGTATGAGAAAGCTCATCAAACTAGTGCAATGTTTGTGTATGATATGCACATTCATAACAAAAAACGCTTTTTCAGCTAGAAAGCGAGCTCAAATGCTGATTCAGATTATTGGAAAAATGCTGAATATCAGATCCAATCATCGGTCGGCCCAATAATCCGATCGATCCCTAATATTCACCATCCAATAGGATGGTTATTTCAGATGGGTCCAATAATATTAAATCAGTTCTGAGTATATAATACGATGCATGTAATAATATATTGTGATTTACTGTTTTAATTTACTATTAAGTAACTGTTGGCCAAATCATCAGTTCAAGTCAAATTTGATCTTAAGTCAATATTAAACACACTAAAAGGGTTTTATTTTGTTTTGTTTTGAAAAAGTAGGCAAAAGGCAAAAAGGCAAAACATATCAGTCCAGAAAGAGACATAATACACACAGTAAAATGAAGTGATTTTACTTTAGTACTGGCAGAGTAGCTTAGTCTTAATTAAATTGGGCAGCGATATTATCTATGAAACAAAGGTGTGTATCAAGCAATTGTTCAAATAAAATTGATATTTAATATTCTTTTTCCATCCTGTGGTTAAAAAGGGTATTAAAAAAGCACTGAAATTGATTTTTAAACAAGAATAAAAATAATTTTATTGGGCATTTCTATCAGTTTGTTTGAGGCAGATAAAAGAAAAACCAGAAAACAGATTTGTTGGTCATACAAAAAAACAAAATTTTAATTTAAGTGTTAAAAATAACACATTTTCCTGTTACACCTTAAATTGTGCCTGCAGTGGCCTGAGGTGCCAGAACATAACTGCTGCACCAGTTAAGGTGAAAGGGGAAAATTTGAACATGAAGCTGGCTTCAGCTTAATGTGATTTAGGCTATCAAAATATCCTACCTACAGATGTAGAGCTGTACCTGTAAATTTGTGCTACGGTAGGACATTTCAACAAGCACAGATCATCAGAAGTGATGTAGCACAGTTAATCAGAACAGTTAGCACTGTGTGTGATTCATATCAGTGATAGCTAAATACATGTAGTTACTGTACCAAACAAACGTTGACTAAGTTACCAAGTTACAGTTAAGTTACCAAAGCAGCTTTGCCCCCTGGCTGTGTGCCCACTCAGTAATATTTGTAAATAAGAAATTCAGTCTATAACACCTTTAGAGGGCAGTGGTGAGTGATGTTTGTTTATTTTATGTTTGTTAATAACATCTTTAGAGGACGGCAGAGAGAGACACTTGTGTATTTTATGTTTACGAATAACGCCTTCAGAGGGCGGCGGTGACTGTTTATTTGAACTTGAGCTGTGTCTGTTGTCACTTGGGACTACTAAGAACAGCTTGGAAGCAAGGCGGATAGTTTGGCTACTTCACCCTTGCTTTAGTAGTTACATACAATAAAAACACATAGTGAATAAAATTGTCAATCACAATTATTTACATGGCAGTTAATCATGACAAAAAGAGAGCAACAATGACCAGAGCTTTTCAGAAAGAAGGAGTTTCTAGGAATGCTGTGGCTCAAATTGCCCCAGTTGCAGAATTATATTTTGCAGACAGGGCCCAATTTGACACCCTCACCTTTGCCTAAATGTGTAAAGAGAGGATAACAGGGGACATTCAAACAAAAGTGACTGAAATGAAAAAGAAAAGCTTACTCTTGCGTTTTCCAGTGAAAAAAGTAAAAGGCACTGACTTGTTTCAATGCTGTGTTGCAGTTTCAGTGTTTAAAATGTTACTTTTCTTACCTGCTGATCAGCAAATAGCTTGTTGTAAGTTGTAGAACATGTTGATTTAGGTAGAAGACGGCTGAATTTATGTGAGTTCAGTGAAAATTATTACGTTGACCTACAATGAGCAAACTGCATAAAGAAGACTGTCCCCCTGACGTTGCATTAAACACTGACTTCCCTGAAGTGGTTTGTTTAAT
This sequence comes from Colossoma macropomum, assembly GCF_904425465.1. NCBI lineage: Eukaryota > Metazoa > Chordata > Actinopteri > Characiformes > Serrasalmidae > Colossoma > Colossoma macropomum. The sequence continues at coordinate 49,290 of NW_023495092.1, read as the reverse complement.
GTGCATTAAATGTTTGAGTTAAAACTCTTCTTGATTTTGTGTCTTAAATTGTGTTGTTGCTATCAGTCCACAGAGCAGCTGGTGCAACCCTACTGAATGTCTAGCTATTTAAAACATGCATGCAGTCAACAGTGTTTTGGATTGTCTTTAGAACTTTACTAATGAAATAGAAATGCTGTAGATTATCTGTTTAATTAACTAGTGTTTCACTTTATTTGGATGGTCCAAATTCACATCTGCAAATGCTTACTTGAGAGGAATGATATACTTCTACTGACTTTCTTCTAATAAGCACCTGGAGTCTGGCTAATGGCTTAAAAGACAGTTTGAATTTCTACATACAGTCTACTGATAATCTGCTGATGGTTAATATCACATCTATAGAAATAATACTGACAAATAGAGTTTCTACATACAGTCTACTGATAATCTGTTGATGGTCAGTAGCACATCTATAGAAATAATACTGATTACTTGATGATATTCTGGGAATGATAAATAGACCACCTACAATATGATGTGATAATAGTTTACTGAGGGTCTGTTGAATGTCTATAAATGTTCATCTGCAGACCATATTCAAGAGTCAAAGAGCGTGTTTGCATAATGGAACCAGCAGATACATCGTTAACAGCTTTCTGATAGTGTGTTGAACATGTACAGGGGGACCATCAAAATAAAGTGTTGCGGACATAATATGTAAAATTTTCTTATAATGTACAAAAAAACTAATATACAGTATCTCACAAATGTGAGTACACCCCTCACATTTCTGCAAACATTTTATTATATCTTTTCAAGGGACAACACTATAGAAATGAAACTTGGATAACTTAAAGTGTACAGCTTGTATAGCAGTATAGAATTACTGTAATAACTCAACACACAGCCATTAATGCCTGAATAGCTGGCAACACAAGTGAGGACACCTCACAGTGAACATGTCCAAATTGTGCCCAATCATGTTGTTGTCCCTCCCTGGTATCATGTGACTTGTTAGAGTTACAAGGTTCCAGGTGTGAATGGGGAGCAGGGCTGTTAAATTTGGTGTTTTGGGCACAATTCTCTCCTACTGGCCACTGGATATTCAACATGGCTGTCGTCCCAGAAGGAAGCCTTTTCTGAAGCTGACGCACAAGAAAGCCCGCGAACAGTTTGCTGAAGACAAGAAGTCCAAGAACATGGATTACTGGAACCATGTCCTGTGGTCTGATGAGACCAAGATAAACTTGTTTGGCTCAGATGGTGTCCAGCATGTGTGGTGGCGCCCTGGTGAGGAGTACCAAGACAACTGTCTCTTACCTACAGTCAAGCATGGTGGTGATAGCATCATGGTCTGGAGCTGCATGAGTGCTGCCGGCACTGGGGAGCTGTGGTTCATTGGGGGAAACATGAATTCCAACATGTACTGTGACATTCTGAGGCAGAGCATGATCCCCTCCCTTCGGAAACTGTGCCGCATGGCAGTGTTCCGACACAATAACGACCCCAAACACACCTCCAAGATGACAACTGCCTTGCTGAAGGTAAAGGTGATGGACTGGCCAAGTATGTCTCCAGACCTAAGCCCAGTTGAGCACCTGTGGGGCATCCTCAAGTGGAAGGAGGAGGAGTGCAAGGTGTCTAACATCCACCAGCCCCGTGATGTCATCATGGAGGAGTGGAAGAGGATTCCAGATAATAGTGGTCACACAAAATATTGACACTTCAAGCACAATTTGGACATGTTCACTGTGAGGTGTCCTCACTTGTGTTGCCAGCTATTTAGACATTAATGGCTGTGTGTTGGGTTATTTTCAGAGGACAGTAATTCTATACTGCTATACAAGCTGTACACTGGCTACTCACTTTTTAGGGGTGTACTCACTTCTGTGACGTACTGTGTATATATATATATATATATATATATATATGTGTGTGTGTGTGTGTGTGTGTGTGAATGTGTGTGTGTGTTCTGTATGGTATACAATATTACAGAAAGGAGAGCTCAGTATGTGCCTGTGATCTTTCTGTCAGTGAGTGCCCTGGCACAGATAGAAAGACAAGGGTGTGTGTGCAGCAGCTGAATCCTGTTGTGTCTGTTTCTGTGTCACAGATGTCGCAGACCAGAGATAAACTGTGCTCCTGTAAATGACAACAAAATGGAGTAGAGACTTGTTTTAGCATAGTTTTTGGCTGGCACATAAATTTGCCAGCAAATGTGGCGGATAGTCCTCTGAGATTTAATTGACAAGCGGAAAATCTACCTGCATTTGATGCTTGGCAGGTGTTCATTTTGTGTGGCTGTGCTTTGTCGAAATGTCAGTGCAGAATCTTACAATCCAGAAATTTCCACACCTTTTAGGGACAGGATGCCATTTAAGCTATCTAATGGTCACCTCCGATCAGAGATTTTTTTTTTTATCTATTCCAGAAAACTAAGGTGTCCCAGAAACACAACTCTTGAGTCCACTCAAGGCACTCTCACCAATGCTACAGCTGCTGTAGGTTACATACACACATGTAATTTCTAAATGGTGTAATACCTGTTTCTCTAGGCTCTTCACCAACCAGTTGATGGCAAAATTCAATATGAAGGGGAAAGGGAAGAAGCAGAAACTGTCTCTGGAGACAACTAAAATTTATGAAGCAATAAGAGGTATTCAGCATTTTCATGTTTTTTTTTTTTTAATTTAATACCATCAGTTTCTATTCATATTTAATACCTCAACATCTTCTTAATTATAAAGTACATTTTCTAAACATAAAGTCAGTGGTATAGCAAAGATCTTGCTGAAAAAAAAGGTTTGCTCAATTAAAGGAATTTTATTTAATGAAAGTTTAAGTTTTGTTGAATGAGAATATTGGAATCCGTGGGTCAAGCAGCAAACTATATTATACTAATGTTAATCAGGCTTGACCACTTGATATTATGACATTAATATGGACTGGAGCAGCATGTATATTACTTTCATTTAAACTCATAGGATGTTTATGACTAATTAAATGTTTGGAAAGAATACCTTTATTCGAACATCTTAGGTTTGTGTCTGATAAGTCATTTTATTTTGTAGTGGCAGATGTATCTATGTGGGTTCTTTCAATTTGTGACTGGTATCTCTTCACTTCACTTTATTGATTTAAGGGAACTCCATCTATCACATAATCGACATGGGTCTGTGCAGTATTAGCACTTGATATTTGACAGGGCAAATCTGGATGTTTTCACATATAGAAATGAACATGAATACTATGATGTGACTACCCTGCTTGTCTTTTAATTTTTGTTTTTGTTCAACTCTTGCAGTGGCAGTCATAAAGTGAGATAAATAAGTTACAGAAGCTGCAATAAAGCATCATGCAGTAGACTGAGAATAGTCCACCAACCAAAAATATCCAGCCAACAGCATCCTGTGACCACTCACGAAGGACTAAAGGATGACCAACACAAACTGTGCAGCAGCGGATGAGCTATCGTCTCTGACTTTACATCTACAAGGTGGACCAACTAGGTAGGATAAGAGAATGGACAGTAAGTGGACACAGTGTTTAACACATCACCACCACATCAGTGTCACTGCAGTGCTTATAATGCTCCACCACCCAAATAATATGTGCTCTGTGGTGATCCTGACCAGTAAAGAACAAGGCTAACAAATTATGCATAAAAACAGACTGACCATGGTCTGTAATTGTGGAATTACAAAGGGCACCTATATTGCAAATGGACATGCTAAAATGGATTTGGATAACTTTTAACTGCAGTGTGACTGTAGCCTTTGTTGCAATGCATAACTAATTATGTGTACTTATTTAGGACTCTGTTGGGGCTGATAACATTGCAGGGTATGCAGCAGTTCAAGAGCAGGCAGACTCTCTTCAGCTTGAAAGACCACAGCCTTGCACTGACACGGGAAGAGTCAAGTCGTCTTATTACCTTTGGCAGGCTTTGGGTGACTATGACAAGGAGCGCACAGTGTACTCTCCACGTCATCAGGTGACTCTGAACAAGGGTCGTTTCAGGACGACAAAGAAAATTGTAGCTCCAGGGGGTAAACAAGACGGTAAGTTTATATGCGTAACTGTGCTTGTTCATGCTTTAAATCTGTAAATTAATATTCACTGAAGTACAATAATGTTGTTGCTGTTAATGCAGCCACACTGTCAATCAGAGTTACTGGGACTAGTTTTCATTAAAATTCAGCAGGCCGCACATCTGTCCTGTTTCTAATCAGTGTGTTTGTTTGTGTGTGTTATTGTAGGTACTCTAGGCGCACTCGCTCACAGGAGGCTGGTGTTCTTTGTCAGGGCATAAGGCCTCCAGAGGCACCAGTGTCTGGTCCTGTGGCTCCAGAAGGACAGCCTCACTGCTGCCTCAAACGCTGCTGGGACAGCAAATATCAAAAGACGTCTAATCTTTGGCTCCAGTCCGTCCTCGTCTGCCCCTCCTCAGAAACTCCAGCGTCTGCCAGCCTCTCTGCTAACCCATTGTCTCTACCTCAAGGCCAAGTTTATCTTTTAACTGGACCTCACCCAGACAGCCATGGGCAAGTCCTTCCACCCGGACGGCCACATATTCTGCCTGCCGCTGTCAACCAGGTTACAGCTGGTCCCTCTCAGGTCACATTTTCAGCCAGATGTGCCATACACAACACAGCAGTACCAAAAGAGGAAGATGCAGAGGGAGAAGGCTGGCATACACACCCGGAAGTGTGTTCACTGCACTGACATCATCACTTGGAAAAATGCCTAAAAGAGAGGAAACCCCCTACACATCACCAGTGCTTTGGCAACTGGTACTGTGAAGAAACAGTCGTGGTGTCACTTGCTGACTGGATGGCCACACTTTCTGCACGAGGCTATGGAAAAAAGAAAGCCCCTAAATGAAACTCGCCCCAAACACATCTACACCTCTTTTTTATTATTTAGTTGTATGTTTATGTATTAATTAATTTGTTTACTTTTTACTATACAACTATAATCTAAACATTCCTTAAATATTATACAAACTCATATTCATATATATTCTTCTTGGTAATTTTATATGTATTATTAATATATATTATGTATGCAATTTAAATATTTATATTTTATGCATAGTTATTATATTATATATTTATTTTATATTTATTTTATATTGCCATATATTGTTTTATATATGTAAAAGTTATATATAGTCATATTTTATTATATATTTATTTGTATTATGTTATACAAATTTTTAACATTATTATTTTAGGTAACTGTAACTTCAATTAATAGGTGCATTTGTACCCCTTTTAAATTTATTCTCCTTAAGCTTCTCCAAAATGGAGCACCTGCTCCCAGGGCAAACCAAAGACCAACCCCTGTGAAAGCTCCAAGTTCAAGGCTTGGCAGGGGTGGTCGTACAGCACCTGTACCTGGACAAACACACGCAGGACGAAGTTCTTATAGGCCCCCCCATCCCCCACCTGTGATTAGGAGAGAGTTTCAGGCCTGGTGGACCGGTCAGGAAATCTGTCTGCAGCTCAGAATGACTGACTGACCCAAGTTCATTTCGTCATGAAATCTGTCTGCAGCTCAGAATGACTGAGTGACCCAAGTTCATTTCGTCATGAACTAAATAAAAGCAGCGTTGTAAAGTTTGTACACGGTTCTCTGTTTGATCTTCACTGATGTTCTTGGCTTATTTCAGTGTATTTAGCTGCGTGTCTGGGTCTCGCGCAGCCTGTGTGAGCGCGCTGACCTGTTAACCTGGTCGCCGAAATGAAAAGCAAGACTATCCGCGCGGAGGCAGTGCGTGTGAATAAACAGCGAGCTGGAGCGCCGCTTCTTTACCTTCTCACTGCAGGGGTCTCGCTGAGACTCACAGTAAAGCAGCCCCCGCTGAAAACAGCCACACAAACCATGAAGAGGGCCTGCTGGTTCCTGGTGGTGTCCAGTAGGTACTAATGGTGTTTAATGTTCTCCTAATGGGCTGATATCACAGTGTAAAGGACTCTAATGGTTCTAATGGTCTTTATTCAGCTGATGCTGATCCAAAAAGTGTGCAGTTTTGTGTGAGCATGAAAAGTTTTAACACCTCAGAGTGTTTTAAAACTTTATACACATCACTTTAAATATGAAGAAGACACAAATGGAGCGTCTCGTATACACAAGACTGAAGTCTGACCTGCCAGGTAACTGAGAAGGCCTTTGGACACCCCTGTCAGGCAACGTTGGGGAAGTGGGCTATGAGTCATTCCTTCAGGAGCTGATGTGGATGACATCATCACTCTGAATCTGTTCTCTTTTATTGTTTTATCACTCCTCCAGGTTCAGGTAGACATCAGGCGTAGGGAGAAAACCCTGGAAGAGTGGCAGGGCAAAACGTCCATCACCTTGACATCAACCACCCCAGGACATATGGTGGTCCTCCAGCTGGTGCACATGCATTGGTGGGCCTCTACATTAGTATGCGCTAGAAAGCTGCTCCAGCCTTTTCAGTGAAGCCCAAAGACATTAAAATGTATAACACTGAGGAGAACCGGCTGCTTTTGAGATGAGCGGTGTGTGTATAGAGGCTGGAAGGAAGTTTGGTGTAGACTATAAACATGATCCTCTGACTAAAGTGCTTCTTACATGGACCAGATGAACTTGGGACCACCTGCCACTTTTACAAGAGCACCAGAAATTATCCAGACCGAGAAGAAACTTCAAGCATAGAGATACTGTAATAGTTGTATGTAGTTCATCCCCACAAAACTCCTAGATAATAGACAAACCAAGCCTTACCTGACTTCAGTGGACCAGTGCACTGTGTCCAGCTACAAACCAAGACAGACATGCTGGAGAGGCCTGTGAATAAGCTGTGTTTGTTACAACAGGACATCAAACAGACGAGGACTGACAGCTGAGAGTTAAATAGTTATTCTCAGTTTATTGGTTTGTGGTTCTCAGTAGTAAAGTTGATAATTGCTTAATGTTCCTGCCTGACCAGACAGAGGTTGATGATACAAGAGCCACAATAAGGGAAATACTGATACTGAGCAAACATAAACATTCAGCATAAGTTGTAGTGCATGTTTTGGAATGAATAAGAAAGTACTGGTGGTTCTAGTTAATATTGTGCTCCACTAGGGGGCAGTAATGTATTAGTCTGCTCAGTTGCAGAGCTGCAACAAACACTAGAGCAACACAGTTCTTTTTGGGCTGTGTGACAGTAAATCAAGTTCAGTAAACCTTTTTTTTTATTAATTTTTTGCTTTTTATTTATTATTATTATTTTTGCCTTCTTTCATGAGTGTTTGGCTGAAACATGGACTGGACTTCATCAATACTGGAACTTCCATGGGACTCTTTTAAAATATGTTTGGTTCTTTGCTGGAACGTGTTCTTCTCAGAAGTCAGACCAGTTAAACCAGTTTATGGGTGAAAGGTCAGAGTAACTGAAACTTTTAGTCTGAACTTTAACTGGAGACCAAAAATGTGGACCCCTCACTACCGCTCCCATTTAATGAATAATAATAATGTAATATTCAGAGCATTTCTGGTGATGGACAATCAGTGAGATCTGCAGCAGAGTGTAGTGTCACATTCTCTGGTGACGTAATGAAACTGAAATGAGCTCCAACCAGTTTCTCTGGTTCTAAAGAAAACAAAGTTCAGCCGTGTTCTGGTTCAGTCTGGACTGAGACAGAGAGAGTTCAGTTCTGTAATGTTCTAAAGGCTCCAGTGGGAGAAGATACTCCACTGAAATGGACATGAAGTGTCTGTTTTGGTGGTCAGTGATGTTTCTCTTGTAGATCTGCTGTAAATGAACACAGATGAAGGTGGACTTTCTCACTGAAGACGTCTAGACAAACCTCAGAAAAGGTAAGTGCTTTCAGTTCCTCACAGATATCACTGAGGAGTCCTCTGATCTGCATTAATAACAATCTTTATTATAATAACAGCTTTAAACTTAGCAGCTCTCAGAGAAATTATACACAACAACATTCATAAAACAATAGGACACTGATTAAAATCTAAAGTAGATAAATATGATGTTAATAAGACAATCTATTAAAATCAAGAGTAAATAAATATAATTTTAATAAGGCAGTTTATTAAAATCTAAATAGGAGTAAATAAGGTGTTAATGTCCTTGTTAAGTGTGAGTGTTGAGGGTGATTAACTTTAGGAGCAAGTGAATTCCAGATGATGGGTGTGTAGAAACTAAAGCAGCTCCACTGGTTTTCTACAGTTTGTAATAAAACACCTCCAGGAAGCTTTTATAGATCAATGAATCTGATTAGAAGTGCAGTAACAACAGCATTGTTGCCATTACTTCTCATCACAGATGAGATTCACTATACTTTGTGTTAGAATAAACACAGATCATCATAAATACAGTATATATTCTATCAGTAAATACAGTTCTACTGTCTGTTCATACTGAGATTCTATCAGTAAATACAGTTTATTAATAATGAACTGAGAGATCAGAGAGAGACAGTAACATTATTGATCATGATTATCAGGATTATAGAGGTGATCAGTTCTACTGTCTGTTTATACTGAGATTCTATCAGTAAATACAGTTTATTAAAAGCTCAGTTCATCAGTCTCTGAGTGTTTCTATCAGCTACTCTTATATGAAGATCCTGAAGATGCCATAACAGGATTAGTCCTGTGGAACTAAAGAGAACTTAACTGTAGCCTAATGGAGAGTCTGAGTCTGTATTATCTCTGAGTAGAGTGGTCATCTGTACACGGCTGAACTACAGCAGCTCAGAGTGATGGACCATTTACTGAGAGATCAGATTACTGTTCCACTCCAACACTGTCCACCTGAGAATGACCACAGAGTTCTGAATCAATATTACACAGACATTTTATTATTATTGAGATCAGATGAAGCTGAAATATGAGATTTACGTCTCCACAACGTCATTGTTTATTCAACTCACTGTTTCCATCATCATGTAACTCACTTCATCTGTGTTAACTTAGTGTGTTCCATTCTGAAGGCAGCTGCCTTCACTGCCTTCAAAGGTTCCTCTCTTGTTGGGCAGCATTTTAACCAAAAAGGAACCTTAGTAGGCATCACATTCGGGACAGTGCTACAGAACCATCATATGTCATAACCTACACTGCACTGTACATGTTTTATCAGCTTTCTCACAGTCGCTCGTTAGCTTACACTCACCTCAGTGAATAAGGAATAAGTTCCTGAACCTGCAGCAGCTGCTTTCCTGCATTGACTCTGTTGTGTGAATTCATTGTGTATGATCAACTGGCCGCTTTTTTGCTATATTCTTGACTCGGCAGTCCAGATAAATACAGATAATCATACTATTTTGTGAATCATTTTAACTCATTCACTGTCCTCATCCACCCTACTGAACCTGCTTTATTTCTAACACACAAAGGACAAAAACTACATATAATTTTGTAGAAAAAAAGGAACACACAGTCTGTTAAGCTGCTAATATGCATTTTATTTTATGCATTCTCATCAGATTTATGAACTCCTAGTCAATAATTTAGCCGTCAACATTCACCTCACAATTTTGTGACTGTGGTAAGCACAGTGATAGACAAGCGGAGCAGCAAAAATAAGCGTTTGTGGTATTTATTTTAAAAACATTTTATTTCTGAACTTCCACATCGTCCAGCAAGTTAAAGTTCAGTGAGAACGTCAGTCTAAAACGCTGGTTCTGCTGTGTTTGCCACATTTACGTTTGACAAGTCAGCTGCTTTCAGTCGTTCAGCACAGTTTTCTCTCCATAACAATCTCTCTTTCTCAGCCCCTCAGATTGCACCTCTCCGCTGCTGTAACATTAGAGTATAGAATCAAACCAATAAATCATTTACATATAAAAACACTCTTGAATAGTGAAGAGCTAATATTTTAAACTGAACTCTCTCTCGTTTTAAAGAGCCGGCACGTTTACACAGCTAGCCCGCTAGCTAAGCTAACTAACGTTCGCCTCACCCAATGAGTTACAGACGCTGCCTGTCAGGTCGCGTTAGACAAGTGAACTGTCAAACTATACCACAGGAACAATTTGTAGAGATTTAAAAGAAGAAATAAGTTAATATTTTACACAAAATACAACAATAAATCAAAGCAGTAAAGACAGAAGTGAAGAAATAACTTACATTTGTAAACTCCTCGGTCAGGAGAAACGGCGCTTAGTCCGCCATGTTGATCAAACTGAAGTGATGAAATCTCGGCCGGTGAGCTGGTGAATGGTATTGTGGGATTGCCACGACTGAGGATACCTTCACGCAATGCTGCCTTCAGATTTGGTCAAAATAAGGCATCTTAGAACACAGCTGCCTTATGCCTTCCGAAAGGGACATTATTCGTCTCGGGAGCGCAAATGCTGCCTTAGAATGCTGCCTACTTAGACAGCTGCCTCCCAACTGGAACACACCAATAGAGTTTGTTCACCTCAGTTTAATGTAAAATCATATGTTATTGCATTTAGGTGTTTTATTTGGCTTTTCTACTGAAGTTTTCTTATGTTCTATCTTAGAATTCCTGTACAAAGTGATAAACACTCTAGTGTGCAGTTCTGTGTGATGGACAGTCTGAGCTCTACACGGCAGACTAGGATCATATAATGACTGATTATGATTAATAAAGAGTGGAGTAGCATGAGATGTGATGGTGCCAGTAGATTTTTGTCTGCTTGAACCAACCACCTCTCTAGTAGTAAATAGTGCTGGATTATTTTTAAAGATAAAAAAAACATCCATTGAACAACAAAAATGTTATCTAGTATGATATAACATGCTAGTTTCATATGTCATAGTTATATTTATTATCCAGATATTATTTTATGCTACATTAATGATCTGTTCACAGAGAGCAGCATCTCCAGTGTCCAGCTGTGTGCGGAGAGTAAAACCACAGTGATGGGGCTTCATCACTCCAGCAGGAGAGGAAGAACCTCTGATTCAAAGTGAGTAACTTTATATCAGCTCTTAATCTGATTAAACAGAAAGAGGAAATCGTGACTTATGATCAGAATAAATGAGTCTTAGTGAAGAACATAATTACTCAGCACTTTAATCTCACTGTGGATGAACTTTTCTCAGAGTGAAGCGTGCAGGATCTCGAGAACCCCGTGTGTCTAAGAAGAGTGACCGGTCCATGAAGAACCCTCCTTTATTTAGCAGAGGAGGAGGAGAACCCAGCTGTGTGTCTATGAAGAGTGACCAGTCCATGAAGAACCGTCCTGTATTCAGCAGAGGGGGAGAAGAACCTAGCTGTGTGTCTATGTTACCAGCACAGTCCAGTAGAGAGAGAGGATCCTCTGACTCAGGGTAAATATCCACTACCAGTTTATTGATTATTACATAGCTGCCTGATTGCGATTATTTGAGCTGACTGCGATCATTTTCTAGTTATTTCATTTCAAGCCCAACAAACAGATTTTGAATTATGTGCATTTTCATCACAACAAATAAGGTGAGACAAATAACTGAATGAGCACAAGTTAATCTTAATTACAGTTTGAAGCTGAAGGGCCAAGACACGTTTGGTGTGTGAAGTTTGCTTATTTAGTTTTAGCACTGGAGCTACAAGGCTAATGTTGCTAGCTAACAAGTGGAAGCTTACACGGCTTATGTGGCTTAGCATCGTGCAAGCTGCATTCGTAAATCATACTCACTTTGACGCGCAAACAGCAAGAAATGCGCAAGCAAACTATTTTATATGTAATTTGCTAATGAATTGTCATGAGCAGCTTTAAACATGGATTCAGATTTAGTTGCAAAGCCAAACATCTTAATAGCATAGCCTTCGCAAAAGTTAACAACAATGTACAGAAACAGAACATCACACTCAATGATATAAGAACTGCTATCATAATCTGAACCAACACTGCTCCCAATGGTCCTAATTTCTCCTGTAACCAAGCATTCAAAGACCATCCAGGTCCTTCCGATGGACCAAACGCATACCTCATATGCTTCAATGCATCTATGACACTAGTCATACTGTCAGAACTATCAGGAATCAAAGTATAACAGGCATCACCAGTTAACTTCAGAGCCACACATAGGCCACCTTGTTTGGCCAAAAGATAATCAAGAGCCATGTCATGTTTCAGCATCGTCAGTCTGTGACTCTTTTGAGTATTTGACAAGTACTCAAAACCTCTTATAGTCTCATTTGCAAAACCCTGTAGGGTGCAGGTTATCAATGTGATCTGCCAAAAATGTCACCCCATACCATGGAAATAATCCTATACCCCACTTGTCTCCTAGACTTATCCTCCAATGATAGGACTCCAGATTATGAAATTGTGCTAGTTCCCTTTTCTTCCTACTTCCAGAAATAGAATCAGATTGAATCCTCATCAGAAACTTTTGGACAGTAAAAACCTCATATGGAAGCTTCAACATTGCCATGTAACAACATCCTATCCACCCATATGGTAGAAATATATATGCCTTATCACCACAATCCACCAAATATCCTTAAAATTCCCTATAGTCACATTTCCAGGCAACTTTTGGTTGCGCACCATCAAAATTCTATTCAGTTTGTGATGTGGTACCTGAAAAGTTATTTTATACAGGTCATCTATAGCCTCATATTTATGCTCACCCAAGTCCATAATATAATCATTACAGTCTGATATCCCCATAAACTTTCCAGGCCCATTATGAGTATCATCTGAACAAAAACAGTCTTTAGCCCCCACAAATTTCACTTCCAACGGATCAGGGATCGCTGTTATCATATTTTCATGCTGATCAAGTAAATTCACATATGGTAACTCTCCCAACCAAGAACAATTATGTTTAGGTCTAAACAAATGCACTGACAAAGCCATCACCTTATCTTCTGCTGATTGCTGCTGATATAACAGCCACAATAATGCATAAGACTGACATTTAGCACTTAATGGTTCTGGTACCGTCTCTAAAATTGAAGGCCATGTGCCTGGTGTTGGAACTTTCACTACACATGGACAATTCAGCTTCCTAACCGATCTTACAGAATGAGTTAGCTGCTGGAACCATAATTTCCTACCTGCCCATGGGTCTGCGATTTTTAACACCGAAGAATCAAATCCATATGCCTTCCACTTAATTTCTCTCTTCTGTAATACACAATAATGGTTAGTCATGTCCTCTGGTGTCCAGTCAAAGTCAAAAAACTAATCTTCCACATCTAAAATAATCTTCTGAGCTGTCACAGATGAATCTACATCATGCTCTTCCACCTTCTGTTCTCTAGGTTCAAAAACCTCATTACTACTATTCACACTAAGCTCTATCTTTAACATAGGTTTCTGGGTCATATTTACTACTTTTTTAAAGTTCAAAAATGTCATGCCAGGTGTCTGTGTTACATTTACAAATTTCGTACGTGATAGAGATGTCATCACTGTTTTATTAGCAAAGGTTGCCCTTGGCCCAACCTCACTTGTAATATTTCCAGAAGTAACAAAAGTAGAAATTGGCGCCTTCCCTGTAGTAACATTCATCCCCTTCAAAGTCGTAGCTACAGTAATAACCTGAATTGATGTATTAACATTCTTAGTTGTTTCCGGAGCTAAAGTAGTAAGCTTCATTGATGTAATATTCACCCTTGGAGTGGTTGCTGTGGTAACTCGTTCCTGAACTCTTGTACCAACCATGAAAACTCCAGAAGAACTCAAATCTTCTATCACAACTACTACCTTATGAGTTATATAACCTTCTCTCCACACATTTTGAAATGGAACAAATTTAAACTCTGGCTCAAAATAAGTACATGTGTATTCCCCTTGGTCTTCCCATGTAACCTTACGCACAAAAGGTGAACAATCATCCCTAACTTTCAACCACCTCCAATCATTAAACAAAAGATACTTCCTCTGATCACGAGGCACAGTCTATGACTCTTTTGAGTATTTGACAAGTACTCAAAACCTCTTATAGTCTCATTTGCAAAACCCTGTAGGGTGCAGGTTATCAATGTGATCTGCCAAAAATGTCACCCCATACCATGGAAATAATCCTATACCCCACTTGTCTCCTAGACTTATCCTCCAATGATAGGACTCCAGATTATGAAATTGTGCCAGTTCCCTTTTCTTCCTACTTCCAGAAATAGAATCAGATTGAATCCTCATCAGAAACTTTTGGACAGTAAAAACCTCATATGGAAGCTTCAGCATTGCCATGTAACAACATCCTATCCACCCATATGGTAGAAATATATATGCCTTATCACCACAAATCCACCAAATATCCTTAAAATTCCCTATAGTCACATTTCCAGGCAACTTTTGGTTGCGCACCATCAAAATTCTATTCAGTTTGTGATGTGGTACCTGAAAAGTTACTTTATACAGGTCATCTATAGCCTCATATTTATGCTCACCCAAGTCCATAATATAATTATTACAGTCTGATATTCCCATAAACTTTCCAGGCCGTTATGAGTATCATCTGAACAAAAACAGTCTGTGCCTCGTGATCAGAGGAAGTATCTTTTGTTTAATGATTGGAGGTGGTTGAAAGTTAGGGAACTCCATTTGATTCAAATCCGGGTCACTTCCTGTAACATTTCTCCACACTTGATGGGCTCTTGACACATAGGCCCTCGGGTTTTCTCCCTGTCCCAGTGGCTCAATAAGAATATTATTGAATAATATTATTAGGATGTACATTTGTCGGAAATGTGTCTCTTAGCGCTCTCCACACTCGACCTTTATTTGCAGAAAACATTTTTCTATTACCTTTGCATTTTCTCCTATTTCTTCTGCACCTCTATCTCTCTTATCTTTCGCTGCGTTTATCCGTTTCTGTCCCTCATTTTCAAACAACTGAAATTTGCCAACTTCAAAGAAATCGGAAACATATTAATGTAATAGCAATTCACAAAAGTAAATCCACCTACAATATGAACTAAACACACAAATAATCTGCCTCATCGTAAGTAAAATTTTCTCAAATATCCTGCAAATAAAAGAAAATATAATCCTACATAAAGCTCAAAGTAATCACACACCCACAAGGGACCAACTATCACCAAATGTGTTCCTATTCGCAGCAAAACACTCAACTATTTATCACCCAGTGTTCACACCCATGCACCTCAAATCATCAAATAGTCTCAATATTGAATCCCCAGTGTAGCTCAAATCAGAATAAACCATGCACAAATAATAAAACTCACATTTGCAATTCTTAACAGAGTTTAGACCAAATAAGCACATTCCATTAATTAATTAAATGCATTGATCAGTCAGTCTGTTGCCAAACCTCTCTTTAAAAAAAAAAAAAACTACAACATATAGTATCACATAAACAAATAGTTATACTCTTTAACCCCAAATAGTTATATTTATATATACATACATACATATATATATATACATATACATATGTAAATACATGCATACATATATTTAAATGCAGGTATTTGTAGTGTTTTGTGGATAAAACACACTGGCCTTAATCAGATTGGAGTCAGATGGGCATGCGGCCGTCAGCAGACCTCAATCCGTGTCAGCACTGGAGCTGGCCTCCCCCCTTTTCTCTCCCTCTCTCTCTCTCCAATTCTCACACACCAGAGGTGGATAAAGGAAGAAACAGACCAGAATTAAGTATCAAATAAACGCACTAAGTTTTTTTTAACAACACATTAAGCAATCCAATATGATTTACGCACATTATCTGCCAACACTTCCTCCTTTAAACACTAAGTTATCATTAATAAAGAAATTTCAGTTTATTTCACTCTAATAACACCTTAAAAACACAAACATCCTCACTGGTCTCTCCACTCCTTTCCAAAATCATAAACGACCTTCTTCAGGGCTCATAAAGATTCCCCTGAATGAGGCTCATGAATATTATACATTTATAAAAGTCCTCTTTTTCTGAGGCTTATAAATCTTAACAAATGCAAAAATGTCCCTCAAGAAAGCTCATGAATATTAACAGACCAAAAGAGTTCATATGCTTTTACACATTATCATCTATACATTCCTAGAGCCAGTCACACAGCTGGAACACCGCCAAAACAAACAATACACACACACACACACACACACACGGAGAAACCAGCTCCGCACACACAGAGAAAGGGGGGCCAATCCCCCTCACACAGAAACACACAACGAGCTCAGAAAACACAGAAGACAAAGAACAACATTTAATCCTATAGCATGCTTTTTCCTGCCACTCCTTTTTCTCTTTTCCTTCTAAATTTATGCTCCCTTCATGAGGTGTGAATATTCAATAAAAAGCTGCTTCAGACACTGTTCGTCAACTAGTGTTCGAGTGGGAACTTTACAATTGAATTTTCCATTCCACACCTCCAGTTCCTTTGAACTGACCCGAAATTCACCTAGTGATTTTCCAGGATTTTAGGCCCGTCTAAAACCGCCTCCCAGAGGGCTTTGGTCCAAATCTGCAGCTCCTTTTCTCTTTTAACTCATATCGTCTCTATTTTCTTTACCTTCTCTTATTTCTCTTTAACTCTTCTCTTCACTATTTTCTTTAACTTCTCTTTTTCCCCATTAATCTAATTTCCCCCAGTGCCCTGGGCTGTTACTTTTCACTTTTTTCCTTTTTTAACCTAATCTGACTATTTCTCTAAGCCAACTTTCACGCAGTGACTAATATACACATGTCTTACCGTTAAGAAGATAAGGGCCCAACCTTCATTAATCTCACATGGTGTTATTTAGCTCACCGTATCGTTACTAATTAGGCTATTTTACACTTTTACATCAGCTTTCCTTTTCTCTATTATACTCCCCCTTTTTATTGCTGTGTTTACAACGCAATAAACCCCAATTTAGAATGGAGAAATACTCCAAACATCAACACAACATGGCCCACACATAATTCTTTACGGTGTGACTAGACAGCAAACACCCAACAGCCTCAACAAAAAAAACAGCACTCACCTGAATTGCCAGCTAGGTGCGGGAGTAAGTGTGCTAAAGCTGTCGGTGATGCAGCAAGTCACAACATGTCCGAAGTTCGTGACGCCAAATTCTTGTTGTTTCTTAAGTAGTGATGATGTGAAAATGCTGAAGAAGTCTTTGCTGACACTGTATTCCTTGCATAAGATGTTTATTACAAAGTAAAACAGTATCACATCAAGCACTATAAAGTGCCTGAGAGAGGATCCGTGCCAATTCTGAAGTGTCCCCTCCAGAACAGAATATCCAACTGTTTATATAGGGTGCTTGTTGTTGAAAAAGCAAACTGAACATATGGCCCTTTTTAAATTGATCTCATCTATGTGGAACTAAGAGAGAGACCTTTGGAACATTCCAAATCTTGCAAAAACAGATAACACAGAGGACTTCAGACCTCACCTTATACTTATAGAAGTTAAGAGTGTTTTTACCTTCTTTTATAAAACTATTCTTCTAAATACACCTCAGTACAAATACAAACAAACCAAGTAAGAAATTAAGTATAGATACATATGTGAGTTTTATAACCAGAAGAATTTTTGTGACTAATGGCTCTAAATGCTGTTTTAATCTTTAAAGGTCTATAAGAAAACAAACAGATCTGCTTTGATTATTAAGTTTAAAGAAAGTGAAAGGAAGTTGTTAGATTATGTCTGTAAACATCTAGAAGGGGGAGCTGTTTTACTTCAAGCCCTCAGCATTTGCACTTCCAGTTCATAGATGTGAGTGCCTCAAGCGTTTCAGAGAGCCATTTCAGAGAAGCTCCACATTCACTTCTATTCATTTCCAGACTGTGGTGAACATATGTTAACCAGTAATTCATAACAATGTTAATTTAATCCAAATTTTATGTTTGATGATGTTTATTACAACAAATATTATTTACCAGTAGAGACAGGAAATCACAGTGCAAGATTTAAAGTGAATAATAACATTTTTATAAACTTTTATAAAGTTTTTATGTACTGTTACTCACTCTTAATTTGTATGAATTTTACTATTTATTAATGCATTCACATAATTTGATAAATGCTTTATTTTGAATGTATTGTTAAATAATACCACTAATAATAATGATACTAGTAATAAGATTAATAATAGTATCACTTTCAACATGCTCACAATTTGCTGAGCAGCTTCTACAAACAGGTTATTTTCACAGTACAGTGAGATTTGTGTCATTAAGGCATCTGCAGAGTCTCATTGGCTAACTTAATATTAGCTTAGTGAGATAGAGACCCAAACAGAGCCACACACCTCAGTACAGGTTTCATTCTGACAGACTGCTGCTCAGATCACAATGTGTTAGTGAACGTTTAACCATAAATAACCAGTTCTATAATATTTAAAACAAAATTTAACCTCAATTAATGTTATAGAAATTATTATATTATGTAATTATATTACATTATTGCCTGGGAATATTTATAATTGTTGGTTTTGGAGAAATCAAAAGCAAAAAGATAATGCTAAGTTATCTTGGGAATTTGAGGTAAACTAAAAATATTTTTTTAACTAAACCGCTCAAATCTAATGAAATATACAGTAAGTTGATTATTCTGGGTATTTGTATTAATGATGATTATGTTACTGTGTTTGGTCCTGATTAGGCAGCATTCCACACAAACAGCACTGCAGATAAACACTCTGGCAGATATTCACCAACCAGTGGATGACGTCCTTCACAGAGTCTTAGAGAGACACAAAACCAGCATGAAGAACAAGTACGAGAGCTTATTTGAGGGAATCAGAACAGAAGAGAATAAAACCCTCCTGAACAGGATTTACACACAGCTCTACATCATAGAGGGAGAGAGTGAAGGAGTGAATGAAGAACATGAGGTTCTACAGATGGAGAAAACATCCAGGAGACACTTACAAGACTCTCCAATCAACTGCTCAGACATCTTTAAACCTCTACAAGGTCCTGAAGGAGAAACGCTAGAAGGGAACATTAGAGCTGTGAAGGCTGACAGTCTCAGACACAAAGAAAGAGAAGAAGATAACAGACCAAAAGAGCCAGAGCTCAGAAGTGTTCTGACTAAAGGCATCGCTGGAATTGGAAAAACTGTCTCTGTGCAGAAGTTCATTCTGGACTGGGCTGAAGGAAAAGCCAATCAGGATGTAGAGCTCATGTTTGTGCTTCCGTTCCGGGAGCTGAACCTGATTAAAGATGATCAATACAGTCTTCATGGACTTCTGTGTGACTTCCATCCTGAGCTCAAAGATCTGGACCCAGAGATTTATGATCAGCTCAAAGCTGTGTTTGTATTTGATGGTCTGGATGAAAGTAGAATTCCACTGAACTTTAAACAGTGTAAGAAAGTATCTGACATCACCATGGCATCATCAGTGGGTGTGTTGATGACAAACCTCATCAAAGGAGAGCTGCTTCCCTCTGCTCTGATCTGGATGACCTCCCGACCAGCAGCAGCCAATCTGATCCCTCCTAAATACATCAGCCGTGTGACAGAAGTTCAGGGATTCAATGACCCACAGAAGGAGGAGTACTTCAGGAAGAGGATCAGTGATGAAGACCAAGCCAAGAGAATCATCTCCCACATTAAGACAGTGAGGAGCCTCCACATCATGTGCCACATTCCAGTCTTCTGCTGGATCTCAGCCACTGTTTTTCAGCAAATTATCAAACAGAGTCATACAGAAATCCCTAAAACTCTGACTGAAATGTACTCACACTTCCTGCTCACTCAGACAAACATGAAGAATGAGAAGTATGAGGAGAAAAAGAGGAGAAACCCAAAGAACCTGCTGGAGTCCAATAGAACCATTATACTGAAACTGGCTGAACTGGCTTTCAAACAGCTGATGAAGGGCAATGTGATGTTCTATGAAGAGGACCTGAGAGAGAGCAGCATTGATGTCACTGAGGCCTCAGTGTATTCTGGGATTTTCACTGAGATCTTTAGGGAGGAATGTGTGCTTTACCAGAGGAAGGTCTACTGCTTTGTTCATCTGAGCTTTCAGGAGTTCCTGGCTGCTGTTTATGTGTTTCACTGCTATGAGAGCAAAAACATGGAGGAACTGCAGATATTTAACCCACGAAACAGAGAGAGGTCTAAGAGCGTTCCGGTGGGGTTTTCTCACCCACAGCACAGTGAGTGGTCTAAGAGTGCTCCGCTGGGGTTTTCTCACCCACAGCACAGAGAGTGGTCTAAGAGTGTTCCGCTGGGGCTTTCACATCCACAGCACAGTGAGTGGTCTAAGAGTGTTCCACTGGGGCTTTCTCACCCACAGCACAGTGAGTGGTCTAAGAAAGATCTACTGGATGAGCTGCTGAAGGGAGCAGTGAATAAAGCAGTAAAGAGTCAGAATGGACACCTGGATCTTTTCCTCCGTTTCCTGCTGGGCATCTCACTGAAGTCCAAT
Organism: Colossoma macropomum; assembly: GCF_904425465.1. NCBI lineage: Eukaryota > Metazoa > Chordata > Actinopteri > Characiformes > Serrasalmidae > Colossoma > Colossoma macropomum. The sequence continues at coordinate 29,032 of NW_023495092.1, read as the reverse complement.
CAGAGACACCTACAGGGTCTACTGACCCCAACACAGAGCAGCTCAGAGAGAACCAGACAGCACATGAAGAAATTAATCAAAGGAGAAGATAAACGATACCCCATCTCCACTGAGAGATCCATCAATCTGTTCCTCTGTCTGTCTGAAATGAATGACCAGTCTCTCTCCAGAGAGATTCAGGAGTATCTAAACTCAGAGAGACACTCAGGGGAGAAACTCTCTCCTGGACAGTGTTCAGCACTAGCCTGCATGCTTCTGACCTCAGAGAAGGTTCTGGATGAGCTGGACCTGAAGAAATACAACACATCAGAGGAGGGTTATAGGAGACTGATCCCAGCTCTGACTTTCTGCAGAAAAGCTCTGTGAGTGTTACATCTACATTAATACAGCAGATTATTATCTGATTATTGATGATTGATCAGAGCTGATCAAATTTGATCTTCAGTTCAGATAATTAAAAAATAATTTTATTTATTATAGTTTTAGTTATTATGAAGAGCTGCAGGTTCACTGCTTGGCCACTTTAATAGAAATCCCTATTTTATAACTGATTGTTATAGTGTCAGTATTTGTCAGCGGTACACTGTGATATTGATTTTGTGATTTAGCTGTTCAGTTTTAGGAACAATAATTATGGGCTTATTCAGTTTATTAATTATAACTTCTTAAATTTACATTGTAAATGTTTTAACATTTTTATAAAAAACATATAAGTGAGTAAATGTTCATTTACAATGTTAAACAATAGCTTATTTAGATGGCTTGATCTACAATCAACAATTATATATTATAAACAAAGACTCATTTACATGTCCTTCAATTTTGCATATTAATAGTGAAGAGAATTTTTAAATAAAGTTAAAGTGATTTTTTTACTTGAAATTTACAATTTAATTCTGTCTGTGGAGAATTACACAGGAGGAGATTAGTTTTATATGATATTAGAATGAGCTCAAGCTGATTACTTAACTGTTCAGTCTGGGTTTACATTCTCCACTTTTCCTAATAAAAGATTACAATCCAAAAAATATTGATTAATCTCGTTCAGTGACATTTCACATGTTAAACACTTTGTCAATGTTGACATACAAAGAATGCATTTGAAATTTCTAACACTTTCAGTGAATAATTAGTTAATAAAGTCAGAGCAGTAAAACTGGGCAGTAGGCAGTAAAAATTACTAAAACTGCAAAGTCTCTCTTGGAATGAAATGAAGCTGGTTAGCATTTAGCGTCATCTGACACAAACGCACACAATTCACTCTTATTTCAGTGCAGCTTCTCCCAAGTGTCAAATATCAGTAAGACCTGAAAAATGGAAGCTCTGAATACAAGCTTCAATGTTTGAGCTACCAGAGCCAGAATCTAATTAGGAGTCAGAGGACAATGACCTACCTGACAATCAGACTCGTTCATCTCAGTCTGATACAGTCACGCTAAGTATTACTCAGGATTTCTACTGTTATATTATTAAGGGAGGGGTCATGCTAAGTATGGCTCTAGTTTTATAGCATTATAGTGTTAGGGGAGGGGTCAGGCTAAGTATGACTGTTGTTTTTATAGCATTATTGTGTTAGGAGAGGGGTCATGCTAAGTATGGCTCTAGTTTTATACCGTTATAGTGTTAGGGGAGGGGTCACGCTAAGTATGACTCTCATTTTTATAGCGTTATAGTGTTAGGGGAGGGGTCACGCTAAGTATGACTCTCATTTTTATAGCGTTATAGTGTTAGGGGAGGGGTCACGCTAAGTATGACTCTCATTTTTATAGCGTTATAGTGTTAGGGACGGGTCACACTAAGTATGACTCTCATTTTTATAGCGTTATAGTGTTAGGGGAGGGGTCAGGCTAAGTATGACTCTCATTTTTATAGCGTTATAGTGTTAGGGACGGGTCACACTAAGTATGACTCTCATTTTTATAGCGTTATAGTGTTAGGGGAGGGGTCACTCTAAGTATGACTCGTTTTTATAGCGTTATTGTGTTAGGTGAGGGGTCAGGCTAAGTATGGCTCTAGTTTTAATATTGTTTTAGTGTTAGGGGAGGGGCGACTATAAGTATGCGTCTAGTTTTTGCAGCATTATAGTGTTAGTGGAGGGGTCATGCTAAGTGTGGCTCTAGTATTAATAGCATTATAGTGTTAGGCAGTGGTAACAATAAGTATGGCTCTAGTTTTATAGCGTTATAGTGTTGGGGAGGGATCACGCTAAGTATGGCTCTAGTTTTTATAGCATTAAAGTGTTAGAGGAGGGGTCACGTTGAGTATGGCTCTTGTTTTTATAGTGTTTTAGTGTTAGGGGAGGGGTTACGTTACGTATGACTCCAGTTTTTATAGCGTTATAGTGTTAGGGGAGTGGTCACGCTAAGTGCAGCTCTAGTTCATATAACATTATAGTGTTAGGGGAGTGGTCATGCTAACTATGGTCATCAGGAAGGTAAAAGACACACTTGTTAATGTGAAATGTAATTAAACTTGCTACACTCATCGTCATATTTCGAAATAAATAAATAAGTAAATAAATAAAAATAAATAAAAATACTTTTTTGCCATCTGTTAGGCATGGGGTTCACTGTTTTATGCTTTGTGGTTGTTTAGCAGCCAGTAGAAGAGTTGCGGAGCTGAGCTAGTAATATACATTTCACTTGGCTCTAAACTTCTACTGAATCTGTTTCTAGAGCCATCCTTGAACTACAAAAACACTCTAAAAGTATAATTTGCTGTATCATATATTGCCTTTTTATTGTCCTAAACAGCAAGCTTTTACTTATAGAGGAAAAGCAATTGCTGTGTTTTCTTTTTTTAAATTGGATCACTTGGATAAATAATCAAGCTACGACTATCTTTTGCACTTATTCCTGAAAATAAGGCCAAAGTAGTAAACGGAGAGTAAAGTAATTCTATTGCCATTCTCCTGATTACACCATGTACTATATTTGTTCTGATTTTTACAGACTAGCTTGGTGTGGTCTCACCACAAATTCCTGTGAGAATCTATCATCAGCTCTACAATCTGTAAATTCATCTCTGAAAGAGCTTGACCTGAGTAACAATGACCTTCAGGATTCAGGCGTGGAGCTGCTCTCTGCTGGACTGAAGAGCTCACACTGTAAACTGGAGATACTCAGGTAAACTTTCTGTGAATTAATTCTTGAATGGAAATAAGCTAATGAGGCAGAATAAAATGTTAACCTCAAATACTAACACAATTATTTAGTACTTTAGAATTCTGTTTTTTCTCTCACTAACCATAATATAAAAATCCACAAAAAATGTAGTATGTTATCTAAATAATATGATAAACCTATTTTGTTACTATATTCATAAATCCTTCTTTGACTGCACTGTAATGCCTGTTTGCAAACTACACATCTATAGTCTTTGTGAAAAAGCTTATGAGAATCGGGGATCAGCTCTACAATCACCAAACTCCTCCCTCAGCATTTAGTTGTATAGTGAAATGTTTTCACACTGAAACTTAAACCTATTTTAGTTTAAAAGCAGAGCAGGAATTTCTCCACGGATTGGCAATAGTGTCAGTCTTGAAATTGGAGGAAAAAGATTTGAAGACACTGTTGATAGCTCTGCTTTTAAAACAGTCAAAGAAGTACATTTTCTAAGAAAATTATTCAAACAATATTTAAACCAACATTGTTTAAATAGTTTTACAATATTTTAATTGTAATTTATGTGAAATTTCATTTCTTTTTTACAAGGTAAAAGACTTTCCTCAGAAATCTCTTGGTCAGTGTGTTGCTATTTCAGTGTTGTGGCAAGCCTAGCAGCCTTAGCTCATAGTGTTAGAAATTCAGCAGGAGGAGTCAGGAGACTGGATCTTCAGATCTCAAGTTTTGTTCACATATTTGCAGCGAATCATGCAAAGACACAGCTTGATCATCAGTCTGTCACTAGTCCAATGAACACACAGTCTGACATGGTTTAAGTAGAGATACTAAGGGTCAGAAGAGGGAGCAAATAGGGAGGGGAAGAAGGTGAAGTGAGGCAGGATCAAAAGTTATGGGATAAGTAGAAGGAGGAAAGGTGAAGAGGTCAAGGTTAAAAGTGTTAATGTTCTCATCTCAGGAGGGACAAAAACAAAAGGACATACAACTGTAAGTAAATACAGCAAGAAAGAAGAACATGTTGAAGCACAAAAGAAAACACATGGAAGGACATAAACTTTCTCCCCATAACAAACACAGACTACGGCTATACATAAAAACATATAAACACACATGTACAGTGAAACAGTGCTGTAACTGATGGACGAAACCCACTGAATCAAAGGGACAGCAGGTGGCATCACTGCTTATCTTCACTGTTTAGTTTTGAGTTGTGGAAGGAATAAGAAATGAGTTTATGTTGGAACAGTGAACCAAAGATAATCCACTGTGTCACTCTCGCAAATTCATAGCCTCATTGCATATATGTAATATAAAATATGATCAGGCCTCAGCTTTAAACTCTGGATAAAAGTTATAAAGTATAGGGTGTGGCATATGTTTGGAGGCTTGTGGGTGTGGAGATACATTGTGCTCCAATGTCTGCAGGCTGTCAGCTATGATAGGCATGTATGGATCACCTGTCATGTTCTTACAGTTTTTACTGAGCTGAGAAAATCTGCTTTTAGTTTCAGTGCACCAGTGAACTGGAATACATTACACTTGCTGGTGTCACTCCACCATTTTAAACTTTTAAACTCTAACCATCTTCACTCAGCCTGCAACTGTTGATATGATCTTGGTTCTTGTACTTATCAATTTAATTTTATTATTAGTTGACACTTTATTTGGAGATTCCTCTGTAGATGTCTTGTAGATGCTTATCTTTCGTTTACTTTCAATTAAATATCTATTAAATTCACCTTAATCTACGTGTCATGCATTCAGCTCCCTCTATGGAGGAAACGGACATCATCTCCCAGAATTCTCTGGGAGATCATGTGACTGAGAAGCCGCACTCGGAATCCGACTCGGATGTGAACTCCATTTCCCAGGATACTATGGAGTCTCATGTGACTTCAGACTCTCACAGGCGCTCCTATCAGCGCTCACAATCCCCTGAGTTTTGACTGCTTGCACCTGTGTTGATGATCATATGACAGGTAGTTTAGAGTAGATAAGCCCGGGCTTTAGATAGAATCACTGCGAGGTATTGTTTCTCTGAGACTACTGAGCGTTTTTTCTTCCTGTTCTGATTATTTACCGTGTTTGACCTTTTTGCTTCGTTTGACTCCGTTTTTGACTATTGCCTATTCCTTTGGTACTTTCGCTTGTGTGTATGATCTGTGTTCTGACTTTCGGACTGTTTTTTGACTACGATCTCTGTTTTTCCCCTTTTGACTACGGCCGCTTGGTTTTTATTAAACCATCTGCACTCACCATCCGCACACGTCTGGTTTTCTGTCCGAGCGTTACAGAATACCTCGCCACTATGCAGACGGCGGACCAGGAAGCTTTGCAAAAAGCTCTCGCTGAACAAGGACAGCTTCTGGGACGACATCAGCATGTGCTCTCCGGAGTAACTCACTCTCTGGAATCGCTGGCTCATCAACAAGCGGAGCAGCAGGCGCAGTTGGCTCAGCTCGTCAATAGCGTGAAGGAACTGACCAGTCAGCTCCATAATATGAGCCTCACTGATCAAACTGATACCGCCGCATTGTCTACCAGCGCAGCAGAAGCCGGATCGGCCGTCTTTCCGGTTAGTAAACCCGACAAGTTTGGAGGAGATCCTGATAAATGTCGGGGCTTCCTACTGCAGTGTGCGGTATTTTTTGATAATTCTCCTGCTAGCTCTGACCAAGCTAAGATTTCGTTTGTGATATCCAGATTAACAGATAAGGCACTGGAATGGGCAACAGCCAGTTGGTCTAGTCTGCATCGTTTATCGTATCTTCAGTTTGTGAAAGAGTTTAAGACTGTATTTGACCACCCTTATGAGGGTAAGGTTAGTGGAGAACTTTTGTGTCATTTACGCCAAGGGAATCGATCGGTAGTGGATTATTCACTGGAATTTAGAACTCTTGCGGCTAGCAGTGGCTGGAACGAGGCAGCTCTTCTTGTCATGTTTCGTCAGGGGCTCAACACGGACGTTTTGAATGAACTAGCCAGTAAAGACGATGATCTTACGTTAGACCAACTTATCACTCTGGCTATTAAGCTCGACCACCTCTTGAACTCCAGAAAGAGAAATAAGAGCTTAAGACCCTCACAAAACACACAGCCCCATGTAAGGATCACAAGAGAAAATCCTGACCTCCCAGAACCCATGCAGTGTGATTCCTCGCGCATATCACAAGAGGAGAGACGGCGCCGGATCACCAATCATCTTTGTCTCTATTGTGGTCAAGCAGGACATCAAGTTCGAGACTGCCGCTCCAGACCACAGCAAAGCAAGGCACCAACCCCTGGACAGCACGTGGAGTTCACTCCACGTGCTAATGTGGTGAGTGTTCCCACAAAGGGGTTGGTTTCTAAATCAGTGATTTTACCAGTTCAGATATGCTTTCATCCAAACTCTCTTGTTGTTTCAGCGTTGATCGACTCGGGGGCTGAAGGGAACTTCCTCCACGCTAGGATCGTGGAACAGCTGCAGATTCCTGTCAAGAATCTTCAAACAGCTCTCAAAGTCACCGCTTTAGATGGAGACCCAGTGGGACTGAGACCCATTACCCAAGTAACGGTGCCTTTGGAGACCAAGGCCAGTGCCCTACACTCTGAGAAACTTTCATTTCTTGTTCTGGAACAATCAGACTTTGAAATGATATTAGGGCTCCCATGGTTGGAGAAACACGATCCTACGATTTCTTGGACTGAACATACTGTTACTCACTGGTCTGAATATTGTCTTCAGAACTGCATTCACACCCCTGCCATTTGCCTTAGGTCTACCACCATAGAGAGCCCCAACTCTGATTCCCCTTTTGAAATACCCCATGAATACATAGACTTAAAGGAGGTCTTTAACAAACAAAACGCGACAAAATTGCCTCCTCATAGGCCCTATGATTGTGCCATAGAACTCATAGAGGACCCAGTACTACCTAAAGCAAGAGTATATCCCTTGACACAAGAAGAACAAAAAGCACTTGATGTGTATATTGAAGAAGCCTTAGAACAAGGGTTTATCCGGCCCTCCACCTCTCCTATCGCCTCTAGCTTTTTCTTCATTAAGAAGAAGGACGGTGGGTTACGTCCATGCATAGATTACAGAGCCCTTAACCAGATTTCCAAGGCTTATCCATACCCCCTACCTCTAGTACCAGTAGCACTGGAGCAGCTCCAGGGTGCTAAGTTTTTCACCAAATTAGATCTCCGTAGTGCCTACAATTTAATTAGAATTAAGGAAGGTGATGAATGGAAGACAGCGTTTTTGACCACAAGGGGGCACTATGAGTATCTGGTGATGCCATTCGGGCTCTCTATCGCCCCCTCGGTGTTCCAAGCCTTCATAAACGACATCCTCAGAGACATGCTGGGACACTTTGTAATCGCCTACTTGGACGACATTCTAGTCTACTCACCTTCCTTTGATACCCATGTACAGCATGTTCGAGTTGTGTTAGAAAGACTATTAGAGAATAATTTGTTCCTAAAAGGGGAGAAGTGCGAATTCCACCTCCAGTCTGTCTCATTTTTAGGGTACATCATCAGTCAACAAGGAATTGTCATGGATGACCACAAGGTGGAAGCAGTGGTCGAATGGTCACAACCCACTTCAGTAAAGGAGCTGCAGAGATTTTTAGGATTTGCTAATTTTTATCGTAGATTCATCAGAAACTTTAGCTCCATTGCATCCCCGCTGACTTCACTTTTAAAAGGAAATCCAAAGAAGATCACATGGAATGGACAAGCAGAGAAGGGCTTTCAATCTCTCAAGGAGGCGTTCACCACCGCACCCATTCTTAATCACCCTGATCCCACACAACCTTTTGTGGTGGAGGTGGACGCATCAGAGACAGGGGTAGGCGCAGTTTTATCCCAGAGGACGGGATCTCCGGCCAAGCTACACCCCGTAGCATTTTTCTCCCATAAATTGTCACCCACGGAGAGAAACTATGGTATAGGGGATAGGGAATTATTGGCTGTCAAGCTAGCGCTAGAGGAGTGGCGCCATTGGTTGGAAGGCGCCAACCATCCTTTCACTGTTTTGACGGATCACAAAAATTTAGAATATCTTCGCACGGCGAACAGGCTTAATGCACGACAGGCTAGATGGTCGCTTTTTTTCTCACGTTTTAAGTTCAGTATTACTTATCGACCAGGGTCTCGTAACACCAAAGCTGACGCCCTATCCAGGAAATATCAACACGAGACGAACCATTTGCAGAACGAGACCCCAGAAAGGATCCTTCCTCCTGAGGTGAACATTTCGTCTATTAGGTGGCAAATAGATGAGGAAATAGAGAAGGCTTTGTCCCACACGCAAGTACCCGAGCATTGTCCCCCAGAGAAACTGTATGTTCCTCAGCCACTCAGAACTTCTCTGATAACTTGGGCTCATTCATCATTAACTTCAGGCCATCCAGGAGAAACCCGTACCCACAAACTGTTAGCTAATAGATACTGGTGGGAATCCATGAATCAAGACATCCATTCATTCATCTCTTCCTGTTCAACCTGTGCTCAGTGCAAAACACCTAAACTGTTACCAGCTGGGAAATTGCTGCCATTACCCATACCCAGTCGACCATGGTCCCACATTGCAGTTGATTTCGTCACCGACCTACCAGAATCGCAAGGTTTCACGACAGTTATGACGGTCATTGATAGATTTTCCAGAGGGGTTCGTTTTGTACCTTTTTCTAATCTGCCCAGTGCTTTTCAGACTGCAGAGGCCCTGTTCCAGTTTGTATTCAGGATCTACGGAATTCCAGAGGACATTGTTTCTGATAGGGGACCTCAGTTCACCTCACAGGTATGGGCAGCCTTTTTCGAGCATCTGGGAGTGTCACTGAGCTTGTCATCGGGGTATCACCCACAGTCCAATGGACAATGCGAGAGGGCTAATCAGGAACTTGGAAAATTCTTGAGATTATTTTGCCATGACAATCCTGCTGATTGGTCCGTTTATCTGAGTTGGGCAGAAATCGCACAGAATTCATTGACTTGCTCTTCTACGGGACTGACTCCTTTTCAGTGTATTCTAGGGTACCAGCCCCCTCTTGCACCTTGGACTGGGGTCCAAACAGATGTTCCTGCAGTGGATGATTGGATGAAACGCAGTGAACAGGTGTGGGAGCAGACACATCAACACATTGAAGAGGTACTGCAACGTCAGAAAGAACAGGCAGACAGACACCGGGGTCCGACTCCAACGTTCAATCCCGGAGACCGAGTGTGGCTGTCTACAAGGGACTTTCGACGTCCAGAGGGGAGTTGCCGTAAGCTTTTGCCTAAATATATAGGGCCTTTCAAGATAATCAAACGTATCAATGAGGTGACTTACCGTTTAGATTTACCCCCGAGGTTCAGAGTCTCTCGTTCATTCCATGTTTCTCTACTTAAACCTGTGGTTGCAGGGCCCATGGATGAGGCGACACCAGACGTGACGCCCCTGCCACCGGAGGTGATAGACGGGGCTCCAGTATACGCTGTTCGCAGACTGCTGGACTCCCGGAGACGGGGCGGGCTCCTGCAATACCTAGTGGACTGGGAGGGGTATGGTCCCGAGGAACAATGTTGGGTGCCGGCCAAAGATGTGTTAGACCCCGGTCTCATCCGAGACTTTCACAAACGGCACCCTGGCAGACCTGCTCCTCGTCCCAGAGGACGTCCACGCAAAAGGCTCACCGGTCCTTTGCCCACCCGTCGGAGGAACAACCGTGAGGATACGGTCCAGCGTCTCAACAGCTCAGTTTCGGCCCCTGTTCATCGACCCGGTGGTGGGAGGAGTGGTCGTCCTGGTGACCCTCATTCCGTGGCCCACCCGGACTCTTTGGGGGGGGGTACTGTCATGCATTCAGCTCCCTCTATGGAGGAAACGGACATCATCTCCCAGAATTCTCTGGGAGATCATGTGACTGAGAAGCCGCACTCGGAATCCGACTCGGATGTGAACTCCATTTCCCAGGATACTATGGAGTCTCATGTGACTTCAGACTCTCACAGGCGCTCCTATCAGCGCTCACAATCCCCTGAGTTTTGACTGCTTGCACCTGTGTTGATGATCATATGACAGGTAGTTTAGAGTAGATAAGCCCGGGCTTTAGATAGAATCACTGCGAGGTATTGTTTCTCTGAGACTACTGAGCGTTTTTTCTTCCTGTTCTGATTGTTTACCGTGTTTGACCTTTTTGCTTCGTTTGACTCCGTTTTTGACTATTGCCTATTCCTTTGGTACTTTCGCTTGTGTGTATGATCTGTGTTCTGACTTTCGGACTGTTTTTTGACTTTGATCTCTGTTTTTCCCCTTTTGACTACGGCCGCTTGGTTTTTATTAAACCATCTGCACTCACCATCCGCACACGTCTGGTTTTCTGTCCGAGCGTTACACTACGTAAAACTGACCCTGACCCTAACCCTAATCCTAATATCATTCCAAAGCGTAAAACTAACTCTCACCCTGGTGATGAACTTAACCATGATACTAATCCTCACCCAAATCCTAATACTGTTGAGAATCAATTGAATTGCTCTTAGAGTTTCAGTGATGTGTTCTCCATGTCATTGGCCCACTTTTTTTTTTTTAAACTTAATTTTTTATTTTATTTTCTATTGATTCACGTTCATATTAATAAAATACAAAGGAGGCAACAAAAAATAACAATACAATAAAATAAATAAAAAAAAATAAAAAATAACTAATTAATTAAAAAAAATTAAAAGTACATGACTTTTTATTTAAAATCAGCGGTTTGCAGGTTCAGCATTTCAACAGCAATCTCTGTTTACATACAAAGCCAGAATGATCGAAGTTCTCAGTTCACCCCGCTTACTCGGGTATAGCAATCCCATTTCATCCATTTTTCCCCCTCTCTCCTTTTAAAGATGTACAAAGTAAGTCAACATTTCCATCGAGCGAATATAAGTAACAATTTCAACTATGTATTTTGGTTACACCAAAATACATAGAATTAAATGACACCTCCACATTAAAACCCAAGATCTCAGAAATAAATTTCCCCATACTAATCCAAAAGGATTGAATTTTTGGGCAACACCGTACTACATGCACATGGTCTACGTCCATTACCCCACACTTCCTCCGGCAGGGGAAGTGGGCCCCAGTTAACCTTAATTTGAGTTTGGGCATTATAAAAAATCTGAACAGACTCTTCCAGCAAAAATCCTACTTGTGACCATAGTTCCTCTGGGATCTTTTCCTGTGTATCTTGTTCCCAGCGAAGTCTCAGGTAATTAGTAGAATTTTTATTCATTAAACAGATGGCTTGGTACAATTTGCCAATAACCCCTGTATTTCCTCCACCCCCATATGCATCCATAAAAACTGAGTCAGTCCTGAGAAAGGAATGGGCCTTTGACCTCTTTCATATAGAAGTGGCAAATCTGTAAATATCTAAAAAAAAAAATCCTGCTTACCAAGGTCAAATGGGTTGTGTAATTTCTGAAAACTGTCAAATTTCCTATTTGACACCATTTTACAGAGGGCATTAATACCACCTATAGACCACTGTCTCTATCTGTAATCATGCAATGCTGGAATAAAATGTGGGTTATAACCCCTTTATTTCCATTGATTCTGTATTTGCAATAATTCTTTAGTCCTGTCAAGACAACCTAAAACTGACTGTAATGGAATATTCATCAGTGAAAATTCTATATCCTTCCATTTCGCTTTATAGGTTGGATTGCAGCAAAGTACAAGTGGTCTTAGCTGAGCAGCAACGTAATAATCTTTTAAACATGGTAGCGCCATGCCTCCCTTCTCCCGCAGCAGCATCACGGTGGGATAATTTACTCGAGGCCTCTTTTCATTCCAAATAAACCTAGAAATTTGTGTGCCCCATTCTCTGAACTGTTGAGGAGGAATTGCTATAGGCAAAGCTATAAATAAATATAATAATTTGGGGAGGATATTCATCTTAACAGACCTTATTCTGCTGCCTGTATCAAGGGGAACCAAGGCCCATCTGTCCATTCCCTTATATATTTTTTTATTAAGCTGATTAAAGTTTATTTCCATTAAAAGTGACACATCTTTTGATAAGCGACCCCAAGATATTGAATTAAAGTTAATTATAAATAAAGTTAAAGCTTGATTAAGCTAATTAAAGTTATACCTATTTATCCAATTCTTTAGAAGGACAAAATTAAATGTAAAAGCTTTTTTGAATATAGAGTAATTACCCTATATTTTCAAAATATTCATCAATGACAGTACACCTGATCCTGGGTTTAGTAATGTCACCTGCACATTGTCAGCATACAAAGCAATTTTATATTCTGCTCCCCCAATGTTTATATCTTCTAAACCTCTGTGCTGCCTAATGATTTGGGCCAAGGGCTCAGTGTACAAGTTGAAGAGAGTCGGGCTAATCGGACATCCTTGTCTGCAGCCTGTCTGCAGAGCTATAGAGTCAGAGAGAGACCCATTAATTTAAATCCTAGCAGACGGTGATGATATCTATCCATCCCCTGGTATAAGAATTCCCAGCCACCCAAGTCAAAGGCCTTTTCTGCATCCAAACTAAGGATAATTGCATTATACTCCCTCCTATTAATAACATCAATAACATGAAGGGCTCTCCTTGTATTATCATGGGTTTGTCTGTGTTTTATAAACACGGTTTGAACCTCATCTATCAAAAAAGGCATCAACTTCTCCATCCTTTTGGCCAGAATTGATGCGTACAGTTTATAATCAACATTGAGAACACTTATTGGTCTATAAGACCTACAGTCCATCCTGTCCTTATCGTCCTTTGGTATTATGGAGGTAATCAACTTTGGTGGATATTCATCCGTGCCTGGTGATTTTCCTACACTGAGGGCCGATATTGCTGCATCACTTTCTTCTCTTGAAATTTCAGAGATTAATTCATCATTATGCTGTTTACCCAAAGAAGGGAGGTCTAATGATTTTAAAAAATGTTCTATATTCTGTTTGCTGGCTTTCTCTGGTTGAGTATACAATAATTTATAATATGTCTCGAAAGATTTCTGGATACCTTCTAATTTCGTTCGTTTATTTGGTTCAGGGTCTCTAACTTTATAATTTAAGCTACCTGCTTGTTGCTTACGAATCCTCCAAGCTAATAATTTTGCTGCCCGCCTCATAAAATCTTTGTTTCATATATCTTATTTACTTTTCAATCTCTTCGCTATGATTTTAGATATTTCTTGTTTAATTGGTCTCATTTGTTGGAGGACAGATGGGTCTAGAGTTAAACTGTGAAGCCATTCCAGGTCTCTAAGTTTATCTTCCAAATTCTGCAGTTTTTGAGTTCTTAAGTTTTTTAATAAAAGCCGTTTGAGCAATAATTTTCCCTCTGAGAAAGGCTTTAGCTGCATCCCACAGTATAGCTGGACTGACCTTTCCATTATTATTATGAATTAAAAAGGACTTCAATTCATCTGCTGTTGTGGCCTTGAATGTTGCATCATTTAACATTCCTGTGTTTAACCTCCATAGGTTTTTTTTCAGGGGTACTATCAAGATGTAATTTTAAATATGAACTAGGTTGATCTGATTGATTATTAGGACCTATACTGCAGCTATTAATTCTAAGACGGTCCTTTGAAAACATTAAGAAATAATCGATTCTCCAGTGTATGTTGTTACATGCAGAATAGAAAGTAAAATCTAATGTTTATCCATTCATATCTCACCATACGTCCATTAGGCCCAGATCTTGGAGCATATTCATCGAGATTTCTACAGAATTCTTCTTCCTCATTTTATTGGTAGTATCTACACTAGGATTCAATAACATATTCCAGTCTCCACCACAAATAAGGGTACCTTGAGTTTTAGATGCTAGTAAGTCAAATATTTTCTTAAAGAAGGCTCTATTGCATCTTGAGGGGGCATAAATATTTAAAAGTGTAAGTAACTTATGTTCAAGTTTACCCATGATTAAAACATATCTACCTTTTTTGTCTTTTATTTCAGAAATGAACTCAAAACTAATTGAATTTGGTATTAATATTGCAACTCCCCTCTTTTTCTCTGATTTAAATGAGGGAAAAAAGTATTGCAAAAGCCCATTTTTTTATTTCTCATGTTCAATGGATGATAAATGCATTTCTTGCCAAAAGGCTATGTTGATTTTCTCCCTTTTCAGCTTAGTAATCATTTTGCTCCGTTTAATGGGATTGTTTAACCCGTTCACGTTCAAAGACACGTTCAAAGACATTTTTGTTTCTCCAAACAACTTTCATGTACCTGCCTCAATCGACCTACAGACCTCATACAACACTGACAGACAAGAACAATTGCGCCTCTACAACTATTATACAATTCCAAAAAGAATGTAAACTGGGCTTCCAATCAGGAGGATTCACTGTGTCCTCCAGATCTGAGGGGAATTAGCTACATAATGGGGCCCCTCGTTAGCAGACTCAAAAAGTAAACCAAACAAACAAACCAAAATGAAATGGTGCTAACCAACCCTGCTATAGTGTTGTGGTGGAAGTCACATTATTGGTATGTGTCATTAGTAAGCACAAGACAATTTTTCTTTCCTTGCTTACTGAGGTCTTTTTTTCCCCTTCTTTTTCACTAACCTTTCCCTAGCGTCACTTACAGTTAGATCCTGTCAGCTGTCGGGGGGGGATTAGTCCTACTCGGTCTCTTCCTCTGAACTTATCCTTTCAAAACTGCAAAGTTTCTTCCTTGTACCTTCCTGGAACTTGGCTTTGTTCCCCACTTGACTCGCTCCTACTGTGCTCCAAGAGAGAAGCCTAGCCAGGGACTCCTTTGTGATGTCATCTGCTTTTTTCACCCGAATAGATCCCACTGGAACTCCTCTCCTCGCCAAATCCTCAGCCGCTTCCAAAGCACTGTTATAGGTGACCATGCCCGAGTCGGGGTGCACCTGCAGCTTGGTCTTTGGAGTTTGGTAGTGGATTTTGTTTTCCTTGAGTAGTTTCTTTTCTTCTCCGCTGCACCTCCACGTAGTCATAATCAAAGAACACACTTTTGTCTTGCACAAAAGTTTTCCTCTTCCAAGCAGCTTGTAGGACTTTTTCCTTGATAGTGAAATGCAAGAACCGAACCACAATCGAGCGTGGTGGTATGCCAGCTGGAGGCTTAGGGGCCAGTGTGCGGTGAGCTCTTTCAGTGCTGAGCTCCAAGTCTGAAAGGTCACCCAATTCTGTTTTGATTAAATCATCCACAAAACGGTGCATGGAGGTGCCCTCGACATTTTCTGGTACTCAGTATATTCAAATGTCCAGGTCCAACAGTTTAGCCTGCAATGTTCGTATGTTTTTGATGAGCTGGATTAAGGATTCTTTAACTCTAATATCCCACCTCTCTGCCCCCGCCATACTTCTCTCCAAGTCACTGTGTAGTCTCCCCAATCTGGCCCATAGCATCTGTTATTTTCGGGTTAAATTTGGTAGACAGTTCGTCCAGCTGCACATTCATATCATGTCTAAAACTTACTCAAAATTCAGACAGCTCTTTTCTCTTGTCTGATTTTAGGTCAGACACAGCTTCAAATATAACTTTGCGAATGGAGTCTAGCGTTACCACCACGCTCCCTTCATCGCCAGTGTCGCCATTTTCCCCTGATAGAGTTTCTCCTGTGAAAGCTTCGACTTCTTTTCCCATTTCTCACTCTGTGACTCCTCTTAAGGCCGAACTCATTTTTATGCTCACATTTAAAATGCTCACAGCTTCACAAAGAGTAAAAGGAGCACAATTAGAAGAGTCGAGAATACAGGCAACAATGATCAAAAACAGGAGTCAAACAACTATAGAACACTCATTAGATCAAAAGTGATACAATACCTTGCAAAATGTCTCTGCTAAAGCCCAAACTTATAAACTAAACTAAAAGGATCATATGACACAAAAACAGGTGAAAAGAATCAGTATTCCAGAGATTGAGAGCGCTGATTGGAGCATGAGAGAAGGTCAGGAGTCAGGTGATCTCCCAGAGGATTCTGTGAGATGGAGTCCAAGTGTTTCAGAGCCAGATGGATGTGTGACCCCTAATAAGACCAGAAATTGAATATAATCCTCAATCATTTACAAATTACAAATGACCACCAAATAAAGAATCCATTAAACTCTTTGATAAAGCTATGTAGTAAATCTTTAACATATTTGTGCAAAATAAACTCAAAAAAGGAAATTATTAGAAACCTCATGGGTGATACGCTCCCCAATTCACTGTAAAATGATTTGTTTTAACTTACATTAACGTGGCTGCCCTAAAACAGGTTTGTTACATTTCTATAAAAAGCTAACAGGATCTAAGACATAAAGAACTGATCTGATAACTCACAGTTTGAGATTCAGCACACTCAAAAAGGCAGGAATGCTACTTTTTTTTTCAACATTATGGGAAATTCCATTTTTACAGTTTGATACTGGACAGTAACATAAAACAAGCGGAACATGATTATATGTATTTTGATTTTAAGTGATTTCATTTACTGAGGGAAAACAGTTATCCAACACCAACTGGCTCTATGTGAAAAAGTACTTGCCCACTGAGTTACTCATCAATTAATGATATTAACTTGATATTTGGGATGAAGTAAAATAGACACACCCATACATGACTCCACATTTAGAAAGAGACTGGAGAAAAATGATATCAGTGGGAGAGCTGCAAGGCAAAACCATGGCTAACCAAGAAGAACATACAGGCTTGTCTCACATTCTCCAAAAAAACATCTTGATGACCCCCAAGCTTTTTGAAATAGTGTTCTGTGGAATAATGAGTCAAAAGTGAAATATTTTGGAAAACAGGGGTGCCATTACATCTGGTGTAAAGCTAAGTCAGCATTCCATAATAAGAAAACCATACCAATTGTGAAACATGGAGGTGGTAGTGTGATGGTGTGAGGGTGCTTTGCTACTTTAGGGCCTCAGTGACTTGTCATAATTAACGGAACCATGAATTCTGCTCTTTACAACAGGTTCCTACAGGAGAATATTTAGTCATCAACGATGATCTAAAGTTCAAGCATAATTGAGTTATACCACAACTAGACAACAATCCCAAGCATAAGAGTACATCCACCTTTGGATGGCTCAAACAAGATTAAGGTTATTGAGTGGCCTTGTCAAAGTCCTGACTTAAACCCATTGAGATGCTGTGACACCTCATGCTCAAAGGCCTTGGCTGAATCAAAGCGAGAAAAGAGTGGACCAAATGACTTTGAGTGTTTGGTTACAGTTATTCAGGCAAAAGATGGCTCAACCAGTTATTTAAGTTTAGGGGCAGTTACTTTTTTGTTTTTCTTCAAGTTCTCCTTGCCTTATATTACATTTTATATGAGTATCCCAAACCATGTTGTGACGAATCAGACTCAGAAACTTGAGAAGGATCAATATGCACATTTAATGACAAAAAGGGCAGTCCAAAACTCGATGTCAAAAGGCTAAGGAAAAAAGGGTCATAACAGGGAAATCAGTCCAAAAAGCCAGGCAGGCAGAGCAAAAGGGGTAAAAGGCAAAAGCAGAACCCAATAGATCAAGCAGAAGTTCAAAATACCAGCAAGACAGACAAAACAAACGCTCAGTAGTCAGACACAAGAGAACTGGCAATACTTGGCACTGACTGGCTGAATGGGAGGAGTATTTAAGGTGTGACTAATTAACAGATGAGGTACAGGTGGTTTGATTTGGGAACAGGGCTACATTTACATTTAGAGCATTAAGCAGATGCTCTTATCCAGAAAGACTTACAAGAAGTGCTTTGTCTATCTAGAGAAAGTATCTTTGCTAGTTACCAATAGGTTAGAGAGAGACCTGAGCTCAGAAACTGCTAGAAACAAAAAGTCACGGTTGATACCCAGAGAAAAAGGAACAGCGTTAAACACAGAACCGTGCTATACAATACATTACATAAGTGCAGTACAATGCATTACAGTCAATACTTAATTCAGTGCTCATTTAAGTGCTGTATAAAAAGATGTGTCTTCAGTCTGTGTTTGAAGACAGCGAGAGACTCTGCTGTACGGACAGCCAGTGGGAGTTCGTTCCACCACCTGGGTGCCAGTACAGAGAACAATCTTGATGCTTGTCTTCCACGTGCCTTGAAGGATGGCGGGTCAAGCCGAGCTGTGCTCGAAGGCCGAAGGGCTCGTGGTACAGTTCGAGATTTCACCATTGCCATCAAGTAGGTAGGGGCTGGTCCATTTTTGGCTTTGTAGGCAAGCATTAGGGTTTTAAATCTGATGCATGCAGCTACAGGCATCCAGCGAAGGGAGCGCAGCAGTGGGGTGACGTGGCTGAACTTGGGGAGATTGAAGACGAGCTGTGCTGCTGCATTCTGGATGAGTTGCAGAGGCTTGATGGCCTGCATTGGAAGACCAGCCAAGAGCAAGTGGCAGTAGTCAAGCCTTGAGATGACAAGAGACTGCACTAGCACATGGGTGGCCTCTCAAGTAAGAAAGGATCGGATCCTCTGGATGTTGTACAGGAGAAATCTGCATGACCGAGTTAGGTTCACGATGTCATGCCAAGACTTCTTGCCTCTACAGACAGAACAATCAGAGAGTTCTTGAATGGGATGGCAAGATCATGATGAGGACCTGTAGTTGCAGGGATGAATAGCAGCTCAGTCTTGCTAGGATTGAGCTTCAGGTGGTGAGCTGCCATCCATGAAGAAATGTCAGACAGACATGCCGAGATGCGACTGGAAACCTGTGTGTCAGAGGGTGAGAAAGAAAGTATAAATTGAGTGTCATCAGCATAACAATGATAAGAGAAGCCATGAGATGATATTACATCACCAAGAGAGCTAGTGTAAAGAGAAAAGAGAAGAAGACCCAGCACCGAGCCTTGTGGGACACCAGTGGAGAGCCTGCATGGAGAGGATGTGGACCCTCTCCATGTTACCTAATAAGAGCGATCCTCCAGACAGGACTTGAACCACTTCCACGCAAAGCCAGTGATTCCAAGGTTGGTGAGGATGTCCAGAAGGAATGTATGGTTTGACCATGTCAAAAGCTGCTGAGAGGTCAGAAGAATCAGGACAGATGACAGTTTTGCTGATCTTGCTGACTGGAGCTTCTCGGTCACTGCTATAAGGGCTAGTACTCTGGAGTACTCTGGTGGCCAATCAGTAAGTTGCTGACACATGTAGTGTGACAAATATGCAAAATTGGAGAAAACAACAGTGGCCTCTTTCCTCTCAGTCACCTGGGCTGAAGATAGAGATGGAACATTTACAGGACATTAGATTAGAAGGAGGAGAAACATATGAAAGAAAGTAATCGAAATACAGTGTTTGAATTTGAACAGTGTTTGAACTATTTTTAAGCTAAATGTCTCAGGCCAGCAGAGTGAGCTCCTGTAGTGGGGCTGACCGGCCCTGTGCAAGAATCAAACTTACGCCTCTGATACTAGAGACCAATGCACAACAAGGCATGTCACCTACTGTAGACAAACACAAACTCAAGTGCAGAGCTGAACTCAAAAAATGATCAAACTAGCAGAGAAAATTAGAGCAGTGAAAGGAATAAACTTAAAACACTCTGCAAAAAACAGAAACTCAGTCACTCTGAGGTGGATGTGACCTGTGGAACTATGGGTTTGAAAGCTATCACAACCAGGGTGAACTAGAGGGAGGAGCAGAAATAGGTTACAGAGTAGCATACAAGCAAAGTGTATTGAGATCACTTTTTCAGGCAGTAATAAGTAACGTAATCACATTTAGTAATTAAGGAGTAATTAGGGACTTATTCTTTTTTTTTTTAGTTACTACCCCAACATTGGTGGCCAAAGAGTTCCATTTTTCATCATTGATCAGCAAACAGCTCTTGCAAAATGTCTCTAGTTCATCTAGATGTTGTTTTAAATGTCTCAGACATTGATTTTTGTGATGAGGCCACAGGTCATGTTTCCTTCCAATTAAAATTTGGTTTACTTTAATAGTGATTATGTAATTTCCTGGATGCCTGTTCATCTATATAATAACTCTGTGATGTTTCCAGGAGGAAAATAGTTTTGCTTTGGAGTCTGGGTTCTTCACAAAATCTTTTGCTAATCAAATCTGAAGCTCTGAATCATAATGAGATTTTTATCATGTTGTAATTGTCAACATGTGTGTGAAGATGTGAAGATGTTAAGTCAGTTTGTGTTTTTGTTCCATCCTGTTCTGTGTCAGTGTGTTGATGTATATTGTGACCATCCTCCAGGCTGTTTGGTTTGTTTTGCCCTGAATGTGTTGCAGGTGAAATTGGGAGGTGGACCTTGGATCTAATTGGCTACTGAGACACACTGGTGTGCAGGTGTTTGAGTCTGTTTAAAAGGCTTTCCAATGTGGAGAGCAGGAGCCTCATCATCTACCTCAACTGTTTGTTATGGACTGGCTGGAGTCTGGTCTGTAACAATGTGGGGACTTTTTTTTTTGGCTGAGCTTTTTCATGGCTAGAATATTTGCTGGGGTTGGCATTTTTTGAAGAGGGGGAGGCAGGTGCGGTATGGTTGAATTAAAAATATTTCCTGTTAGCACTGGGCTCATATGATTAGTTTGGTTTTGTTTTGGTGCCAGTTTGATTCATATTTTGTGTGTTGGAAGCTGTCTCCCTTGGTAGGTACGTACATTTGGTCATGTTAGCCCTTTTTTGTTTTAGTTTGTTATTTTCGAATGATGATCGAACATCAAGCATGTGTTTTTCTTTTAAAGGCTTTACAATGTGGAGAGCTGGGGCCTGTTTTCTCTGTTTCTCTTTACTGCAGGTTTATTTTCTAGCCATCTTGGGGCTAATGCTGTCAGCAATCCAGCAGGTGGGCTTCAGTAGGGCTTTCTTTGTGTTTTGCAACCCATTTTTAAATAGATTGGAAAATACAAATCAAATCAAATCAAATTTATTTGTATAGCGCTTTTTACAACTGAAAATAAGGTTTTGCTACAACTTTCACTGATTGTCTCTATTAATTATTTGTTATGAACTGGCTCGAGGCCAATTCTGTACTGTAGCTGGGTTTTACTGTATGTAAATGCCATCTGTCCCTCTTTTTCTTTCCTTTCTGCAGATTGTCTGGCTGTATGGTTACAGATGAAGGCTGTTCTTCTCTGGCTTCAGCTCTGAAATCAAACCCCTCACACCTGAGAGAACTGGATCTGACTTATAATCACCCAGGGGAGTCTGGAGTGAAGCTGCTGTCTGATCTACTGGAGGATCCACAATGTAAACTGGAGAAACTACAGTGAGTTACTGACTTACTGTCTCTGTACACAGACTGTAATTATCCACATTACTGACTGTAATGTTTTACAGCATATGTGTTTGTTTTTGAATTGCGACTGAACACATTTTACACGCTGAGTTTAACTTCTTACAGACTGAACACATCTTACACACTGAGTTTAACTTCTTACAGACTGAACACATCTTACACACTGAGATTAACTTCTTACACACTGAACATGTTTTACACACTGAGATTAATTTTTTAAACACTGAACACGTCTTACACACTGAGGTTAACATCTTACAGACTGACTGAACATATCTTACACATTGAGTTTAACTTTTTACTGACTGAACACATCTTATGTACTGAGTTTAACTTCTTACAGATTTATGAAGAGCATATTTAGGCCATAATTCTAACTTCTCTCACACTCACTATCAAACCTCTCACGCTCACTATCAAACTCTCTCACACTTGCTATCAAACTCTCACACTCACTATCAAACTCTCACACTCACTATCAAACTCTCTCACACACACTATCAAACTCTCTCACACTCACTATCAAACTCTCTCACACACACTATCAAACTCTCTCACACTCACTATCAAACCTCTTACACTCACTATCAAACTCTCACACTCACTATGAAACCCTCTCACACTCACTATCAAACTCTCTCACACTCACTATCAAACTCTCTCACACACACTATCAAACTGTCTCACACTCACTATCAAACCTCTTACACTCACTATCAAACTCTCACACTCACTATGAAACCCTCTCACACTCACTATCAAACTCTCTCACACACACTATCAAACTCTCTCACACACTCACTATCAAACTTCTTACACTCTCTATCAAACTCTCTCACACTATCAAACCTCTTACACTCACTATCAAACTCTCACACTCACTATGAAACCCTCTCACACTCACTAGCAAACCTCTCACACTCACTATCAAACTCTCTCACACTCACTATCAAACTCTCACACTCAGTATCAAACTCTAAGGCGTTGTTGATAGAGAATGTGAGACTTTGACAGAGAGTGAGGGAGAGCTTGAAAGAGTGTATGAGAGAACTTGATTCACATTTTCTGATTGGTCCAGAGAGTTCTCATTTAAATTATCAGTTTCTGATTTGCTTATAGTCAAATACGCCTGTCCCCCACATTTGGTAGTCCACTCTTAAAAAAAGATGTTTCCTCAAGTGTCCTTTAGTAAAGACAGTGGTTCTATATAGAACTGGAAACACAAAAAGAACTATTTGCATGATTAAAGAGCTCTTTTCATGGTGAAATGGTTCTTCAGATTGATAGACAATGTGCTGTATACGGTTCTACATATGACTGAAGTCTTTTTAATGCTATAGAGATCCGTGTATCTTTGGGTTGTTCCATTTTCATTTCAAAAACAGTACTGAGAAACAGGAAAGTGGGTCAGTTATGGTTTTTTATTCTGTTATTATCAGTGGAAAAATCAGGAAATAGATTTGTTTCCCAGTTTCACAAACTAATCATAAACTTCATTATAGTGACTGTGTTACAGCTCCAGACTTAAGAATTAAAGCTCTGAGCTCCGCTGTCCTGTGTTCATTTTGTTCATATGATACTGTGGGGGCTCCGGATTTGGGAAGAGTTTCAGAGGCGCGGTATGCAGAGCTGAGCTGTGGCTCCGCCCCCATAAAAAAAAGGGACTGTGTTGTGGTATAATGTTGTTAGTGTTGTTGTTGTTCTGTTAGTCTAAAATGTATGTGTGTGTTATTTGTGTTATTCTGTAGCCTGTCCTGTGTCTTCTTCACCAACACACTCATCACTCATCTCACAGTGAGGCACCAACAACCAGCACCTTCGGTACATTAAACTAAACTCTCACTGCCAGACTCTGTGTTCGGCTTTAGATCCTGTTGTGCTGTTTGTTGTAAAAGAAAAGTGTGGATTAAACGTTATTTACACACAGAAAGAACCGAACAAATAATAATAATAAGAAGAAGAAGAATGTTTATTTATATAGGACCTTTCATACATCTAAAATACAGCTCAAAGTGTTTTACAATACAAAATAAAAACAGAAGAAGTAGACAAAAACATCAAAAATTAAAACAAAATATAATAAACAGATAATAAATAGCAGAACAAGAGCATATAGTAATAGTAATATTCCAGTAAAAACAAAGGAAACTAGTTAAACGCTAAAGTAAAGTAATATGTTTTTATCTGTTTTTAAAACACTGACACTGGAGGAGCCTGATGGATGTTTATTGGTAACATGTTTCAGACCTTTGGTGAATTAAAAATAAAACACTGCCTCTCCGCTCTGTTTAAGTTTCATACGTGGAACATGGAGAAGCAGCACTGGAGGATCTTAAAGCTGGATTAGGAAAATCATTTATCAGTACTCAGAGATGTATGAAGCTGCTAAACCATTAGAGATTTAAAAACTTGTAATAAAGTTTTATAGTGGATTCTAAAAGAAACAGACAGCCAGTGCAGTGATGCTAAAACTGGTCTAATATGATCCTGTTTTCTAGTCTGTGTTAAAATTCGCACTACTGCATTTTGCAAAAGTTGTACTTTGTTGGTTGTACTTGCAGGACAAGTATTCTGTGGTCTATAGTATCAAATGCAGCAGTTAAATCCAGAAGCATAAGTACAGAAACATCATTAGCATCAGCATTTATTGTCAGATCATTCACAACCTTCACTAAAGCAGTTTCAGTGCTGTGATTTGCTCTGAAGCCAGACTGGAATTTTTAATTAATATTACATTAATTTAGAAATTCATTAAGCTGTGAAAGACTATTTTTCAATTATTTTACTGGAACACTGGTCTGTACTTGCCAGGAATTGAGGGATCAAGGTTCTGTTTCTTCAGTAGTCGTCTTACAAGTGCTGCTTTGAATGTGTCTGGAAAAGTGCTGGTTTCCAAACAACAGTTTACTATATCCAGCACACCTGGACAAAGGGTGTCAAATACTTCTTTAAAAATGCTGTTGTAACAGGATCTAAAATACAGGTAGAAGAATTTAACTGCATGACAACTTTCTGAAGTTCTGCCTCAGTGATCTTTTTAAAACTATTCATAGTGTTTTGTTGTTGAATTGGTAGTTTTGGTGTGATAAAATGGTAGTTTGGAGTAATAAAATGTGACCAAATGTTAGTGATTTTTGTATTAAAAAAAACATTACATTTTGATGTTGAAGCCTCAGTGAGATAATCATTGGTTAATTTAGAATTTAACAGGTGATGAATTATTAAAAATAGAACTAAATTATTAAAATAAAAATAAAATTTGTTTCAGTTGACTAAGTTTTGAGTAATATTTCTGTCTTTTTGTTCATACTTAATTGTTATAAATATTAATACAGTTTTTAAGAATTTCATAAGGAATATTTTGTTTAGTTTTTCCTCCATTTCCATTGTGCTCTGCATCCCTTTTAAATTGGTTTATCTGTTCATTTTTCTATGGCATTTTTGTGGTCAAAGACTACAAGTCTAGAACAAATCTTAGTTTACAGTTAAAATTTTTGACAATGTCGTGCCCTGTTGAGTTAACAAGTAGAGGAGGTTTGTTATGTAGAGAGTTACTTAAAGTAGCTGCTGTTAATGTTAAAATACCGCTTTTCTTCATTTTTGTTTTTCAGAAGCAGACGTACTAAAAACCCACAGTAGAGATCAGAAATTGTGATATCAAGGACTTCATTTATATTAATATCAATTTCGTTTATATTAATATCAATTTATATTAATAAATAAACCTCAAGACTGACTAAATCTAAAGTGTGGCCATGAGTGTGTGTTGGACTAGTTCTGTGCTCAAAATCAAATGTGTTTAATAAATTCAGAAGCTTTTTTGTCTGAAGCTTCATCAACATGAACATTAAAATCACTGTGAGAAGAATCCGATCATGATTAGTTACACAGACAGTAGTTCAGACAGTTCTGGTAAGAAGGAGGTGCGTATTTGGATAGATGATAAACAACCAACAGCAACACTGGTTCCTGACCTTTAAGTAGAACCACAAGATATTCAAAAGAAGAAACTGTTCCAAATGAAATGTTTTTACAATTAAAAATACTGGAGAAAACACAGCTAGACCACCTCCCTTCTTACCTTCAATACAGAACAGATAAAATCATAATTCTGTTCAGCAGTTTCAATCAGGGAAACTGCCCCGTCTGAACTAAGCCAGGTTTCAGTATCGTAAAGTCCAGTTTGTGTTCAGAAATAAGATGATTGACAGTGCTGGTTTTGTTAGTTAGAGCTCTTACATTCAGCAGTGCTGTTCTAAAATCTCTATCTGACTCTGTTACGGTGCAACAAACTTACAAACTTCAACTAACTTTAATTATTTATTCCCTTAGTTTCTGAAGTTCGTACTGCATTTCGACTGCTTACTACAGTTTGAATAGAGAAGTAACCATTAGTACCAGATGAGCTGCTGTTTGTTTTATTTATTTCTCCATTTTTACATCACATTTTACTGATTCCTTTCTCGTAGTGCGGAGATAAAAATGTAGATCAGTTGAGACTTAGGTGGAGAATTTTTGGCCGACACAAAAAGTGTTCCAACTGTCAGTAAAACCCAAGTTATTGTCCTCAGTCCACCTTTTCAACCATTCGTTTAGCACGTAGAGTGTGCTAAAAATCTCTTTTCATCTTCTATACATTGGCAGAAGGCCAGAAACTACAGCTCTGGCTATTGGTTGTTCCTGTATGCTATGCAAAAGTGCTGTAAAATGGTCTTTTAAACCTTTGCTCTCTCGATCTTGTGATAAAAGAGAGGAATAAAACAGACACTTCACCTTTAGCTTTGCTCTATTGAGTTTGATTATTAGCTACCTGTCCTAGCAGTGTGAGTTAGAGTTCACTAGTTTATCACTTTGATTTAGAGCACAGAGCCTAGCTCTGTGAATTAGAGCTAATTATCCTAGCAGTGTGAGTTAGAGCCTAGGTGTGACTAGCATGTTTATCCAAGATGGCAGTGTGTGCACACGCTGCGGCTTCTCTCACTCCAGACGAAATGGTGTTTTCATGTTTTTTGTCCTGCGAGTGGTAGGGTTTTTGTACGTCTTCATCGCGTTTACCTGTCCTGAAGCACACATACAGCCGTGAGTTCCTGCTCGACATTGGCAGAACCTCATTTTGAAGAGCTACGAGCCTGCAGTTTGCTTAGGAGTCCAGCACCAACACCGCCCCCCACTCCTGCATCTCGCCCAGAGTGGAGGCGCCACAAGCGGTATGAACGGAAGCAGAAGAGGGGTAAGCGTGGAGGTATCCGAGCTAGGCTAGCGGCTAGCCCACACAAGCCGGCCATCCCCACCATAGTACTGGCCAACGTACGCTCACTGGACAACAAACTGGACTACATACGCCTGCTACGCACAACTCAGAAGTCTGTGAGAGACTGTTGTGTGTTTGTGTTTACGGAAACATGGCTCAGTAACAACATCCTGGACCACGCCATTCAGCTCGAGCGGCTAACATGCTATCGAGTGGACAGAGCCCTCGTTGAAGGAGGTAAGACCCGCGGTAGGTGGGCTTTGTGTTTACATCAATGACGCCTGGTGTCGAGACGCTGCTGTGGTCTGCAAACACTGCTCACCGTTAGGGGAGCTTATGGCTATTAAGTGCAGGCCATTCTACATCCCGAGGGAATATACGGCCGTTATAATTGTTGCTGTTTACATCCCTCCGAGCTCCAATAACAACAATATGAGTGAGGCACTGAATGAGCTGTATCAACACATCAGTGAGCAGCAGACAGCCCACCCTCATGCTTTTCTCATCTTGGCTGGAGATTTCAATCATGCAGACCCAAAGAGTGTGTTTCCAAAAATATATCAACACATAAACTTTCCAACATGGGGAAAAAAACACACAGGACCATGTTTACACCACCCAGAAAGAAGCTTACAAGGCCATTCCCCTCCCCCACCTTGGTGCCTCTGACCACGCCACTGTTATGCTAATGCCAGCATACAGACCACTGGTTAAAGTCACCAAACCAGTTTGGAAGCAGGTACACGTGTGGCCAGAAAGGTCTTCAGAGACACTTCAAGACTGTTTTAACACCACAGACTGGAATGTGTTTAAACAAGTGGCGACCTACAACAACACCACATATCTCCAGGAGTATGCCGACTCAATCACTGGCTACATCTCCAAGTGCATTGAGGATGTGACTGTTCTCAAGCCCATCACAGTCCAGGCCAATCAGAAGCCATGGCTGACAGGGGAGGTATACAGACCACTGAAGGCTAGAAATGCTGCCTTCTCAGCAGGAGACAAGGTGGGCCTGAAGGCAGCTAGGAACAACCTGTTCCGTGGCATCAGAAAGGCAAAGAGGCAGTACTCCAGGAGGATAGCCCATTGCTTCAGCGACAGCAGAGATACACAGAGCCTGTGGCGGGGAATACAGCCTGGCCTTGTGGTGTAGACACAACAATCTCTATCTGAACATTGAGAAGACGAAGGAGATTGTTGTGGACTTCTGGAGAATGTGTACCCAGCATGCTTCTCTGACCATCAACGGTGCTGCTGTGGAGAGGGTGAACAGCATCAAGTTCCTGGGCGTGCACGTCACAGAGGACCTCTCCTGGACCAACAACACAGCATCACTGGCCAGAAGGGCTCACCAGCACCTCTACTTCCTTCGCAACTGAGGAAAGCCAGAGCCCCAGCACCCATCATGTGCACTTCCTACAGAGGTACCATCGAGAGCATCCTGACCAGCTGCATCACTGTGTGGTATGGCACCTGCGTGAGAGCAGCTGCGAAGATCACTGGCACCTCCCTCTCCTCCCTCCAAGAGATATACAGCTCCCGTCTAACCCGAAAAGCCCTCTGCATGGCAGGTCATCCCACTCACCCACTGCACAGCTTCTTCAGCCTGCTGCCATCAGGGAGGAGACTGCGGAGTCTCCGGGCCAGGACCAGCAGACTGGGGGACAGCTTCATCCACCAGGCTGTCAGGATGCTCAACTCTCTTCCTACTTTGCCCCCCCTCCCCTCACTTCTGCCCCCCACACACACAAAGTTTGAACCAAAGCACAGGTTCCTGACCCCCACTCCCCAATACTGAACACATTCTCAGGGAATGTTACGCACTCATCACTTTAACTGCTCCATAAGCTCATCCTATTGCACTACTGTTTGCACTATTATACCCACAGATCTCAATCTGTATGTGCCTATGTCACTTTAATGTTAATTTCAAAACCTTCTTATATTTATATAATTTTTTTTTTTTTAATTATTCTATTTTCCTACAATTAGTGTTTATTTTTACGATTAGTGTTTTAGTGTTTACTTAGTGTCTGTTTAAATTCACACTGTTTACCATCTATTTAATGTGATCGCTACACCATGGAGTTTGAGAGTAACACAATTTCAATACTCTGTATGTCCTGTACATATTGTAGTACTGACATTAAAAGCTGACTTGACTTGACTTGATTTAGAGCCAACGTGCCTAGCAATCTAGCAGCATGATTTAAAGCTAACTAGTGTAGTAGTGTGATTTAGAGGCATGTAGCCTAGCATGTTAATTTAGAGCTAATTTGGCCAGCAATCTAACAGCTTGATTTAGAGCTAACAAGCCTATCAGTACTATTTAGAGCTAATTAGCCTAGGAATGTGATTTAGAATTCATTAGCCTAAGAGTGTGATTTAAAGCTAATCACCACAGCAGTTTGATTTATAGCTAACTAACCTAGCATTGTGAGTTTGAGCTAA
>NW_023495090.1:95000-118503 GCF_904425465.1 Colossoma macropomum | reverse complement strand
TTGTGGCACCTGTTACACTATGTTTATCTTTTTCCAATATGTTAAACTCGCAGAAAATGTGCAGAAGTGTGTTCTCTGTAGAGGATGTTCTGACTTCTCAACACAAACACCAAATCTGACCAGACGTTTGCATAAAAAGTCATTGTATAATGAATCATGTTTTAAATATACAGTTTTATGTAAAAAAAATCAAAAAAGGAGTCAGATTTCCAGTCAGATTTGGGGACTTTAGAGAACCATTGAACGGTTTTTAGGGAAACAAAAATGGCTCTTCTGCATTGTTGTAAAGAACCCTTTCTGTCACCTTTACATTTAATACATTTGTAGTGGTCCTGTTTGGGTGGGTGATGTACAAATCCATTTTTATTTTTATTTATTTTTTATGTTATTATTTTCATTATATCTTAATAAATAAAATAGTCCATATAAGTCAGCCTAAAATGGGCTGGTTGGAGTGATATGGAGTATTTGGGGTGATATAGGCTGTTTGGAGTAATATGGTGTATTTGGAGTAATATGGGCTGTCTGGAGTGATATAGGCTGTTTGGAGTGATATGGAGTATTTGGAGTGATATAGGCTGTTTGGAGTGATATGGAGTATTTGGAGTGATATAGGCTGTTTGGAATGATATGGAGTATTTGGAGTGTTTAGAGTGATATAGGCTGTTTGGAATGATATGGAGTATTTGGAGTGTTTAGAGTGATATAGGCTGTTTGGAATGATATGGAGTATCTGGAGTGTTTAGAGTGATATAGGCTGTTTGGAATGATATGGAGTATTTGGAGTGTTTAGAGTGATATAGGCTGTGTGGAATGATATGGAGTATCTGGAGTGTTTAGAGTGATATAGGCTGTTTGGAATGATATGGAGTATTTGGAGTGTTTAGAGTGATATAGGCTGTGTGGAATGATATGGAGTATCTGGAGTGTTTAGAGTGATATAGGCTGTTTGGAATGATATGGAGTAATTGGAGTGTTTAGAGTGATATAGGCTGTTTGGAATGATATGGAGTATTTGAAGTGTTTAGAGTGATATAGGCTGTTTGGAATGATATGGAGCAATTGGAGTGTTTAGAGTGATATAGGCTGTTTGGAATGATATGGAGTATTTGAAGTGTTTAGAGTGATATAGGCTGTTTGGAATGATATGGAGTAATTGGAGTGTTTAGAGTGATATAGGCTGTTTGGAATGATATGGAGTATTTGAAGTGTTTAGAGTGATATAGGCTGTTTGGAATGATATGGAGTAATTGGAGTGTTTAGAGTGATATAGGCTGTTTGGAATGATATGGAGTATTTGAAGTGTTTAGAGTGATATAGGCTGTTTGGAATGATATGGAGTAATTGGAGTGTTTAGAGTGATATAGGCTGTTTGGAATGATATGGAGTAATTGGAGTGTTTAGAGTGATATAGGCTGCACTTTTGGCTGAGATCAAACCGTTTTTGAGCAGCCTGTATCTGAACGTTCTTCACGCTTTCATTGCTGCTGAACAGTGAAGGTGTGTTTTTGCACTCTTCGGCAGTTGGTTTAGTTAAAATATTACTGAAAGACATTAATCTTGGTGAATTTTCAAAACTCATCAGGAGGCGCTGGGTTATTGCTCGCGACGCCGGCGATCCGTCTTGATTATTCCAGCATTTGTTTTGGAAAAGTAAAGTAGGCTAATACATTCTCATTATTCAAGAAGCAAGCGGCACTTTCACAGCCCATCTTTTACAATTAGTCCACTGCTCTGGACTACAGCGTCCCGCTCTGTCCCTCTGTGATTCTTTCTTTCTGTCTTTCTTTCTTTTGCATCCTGGAAAGAAACATCTTAAAGGTCCATAAGCCAGATACATCCATCAGTATTATGTTCTTTCAGTGGCTCAGTGTAGCTTAGCATTTATATACCTATATCAACATCTTGGACACATTTTATAAGCTCGCTGCTAAAACCATCATGCATGATATGTTTCACTTTTTGTTTCTGTTAATGTGAACTTTTATATATGAATTTAACATAAATTGTACTCTTTCTCGTGTTTACATGTCAACCCAATTATGGACATATTCACATTTAAAAGGAATATATTGCAATGAAAAAATATAATATAAATATATATTTTCAATATGTTTATACAAAAATACCACTAGGGGCGCATCTATCAAATATTTCAATCTTTTGAAAATGTAAAAACATATTATTTAGAATATGTAAATATTCTGTAATAATAAAGAAAGCTCAAGATATTCTTCATTGTTAAGGACCAAACAATAAACAAACTATATTATTATTAATATTATTATTTTTTTTATTACAGACTTTGTTTATTTACTTTGCTATTTGTCCATACTTTATGACGTGCTATGAGGTAATAAAAACAGCTGCTGCTGAAAGAGACAGATGAGGATCAAAACTATGAAACCTACTTTACTTACAGCTGTGCGGAAGAGCTTTTCTGACGGGAAACAAAACTCACTCTTCTCCACTGCAGCGCTGCTCAATCCAAGATAACTGATGTATCATCGCTAGCTAACACACTTCATTTACAATCAGATACATTTAATGATTACACTCATTTACACTAATGACTGCTTTATTTTAATTCGGTTACTCAGTGTGGTATCGGATTCAGTATCAGCGAGTATAAAAAAATAGGCACTTGTACTCAGTCTGAAAAAATGATATCAATTAAAGCATTTAGCTTGATAAACATTTACCCAGTAGGTCTCTGAAGTCATGTGTCATTCTGTAGTTGATATTATTATTAACTGGTCTTATTATATCAGGAACTCTGGGTCTAATCTGGATTCCTTTAGGATAAACATGAATTTTTGTTTTGCAAAAATTGATGCTGTTGTGTCCTGTAGATAACCAATAGGTTCCAAACCTGATCTGTTTTGTCCTGTGTACATTTTCCCGCTGAATGTCTCTGGATCCTCTGAATGATGGGGTTAATAAGGATCCAAAGTCCACTCAAAAATGTTGAACTGGCTCTTGTTAAGGCTCTTGTTGTGCATTTTAGGAGAACATATGAATTATTAATTGAGTTGACATATTTAAAATGTACTTAAAGTAATAGTGTTGACTATTACTTTAAGTAATATTACTTAACTGTTTTGCGTTAGAAGACCGTTTTGATTAATTCCTGTATTCAAAGTTCTTTTTGGCTCCTGGCTCCATCTATTTGCATAGTGGGCGTGTCTTTCCCTTTGCTTTACTCACCATCTCTGTGTTGCCTTTTCTGTCGATACCAGGGGTCAGCAACATGTGGCTCTTTTACTGTCCCATTAGTTTAGAATTAGTTTAGTAGGTAAAAATAAAATTAATCCTCCTTTACAGTAAAATAAAGCTCTGCTGATCGTTCAACACAGTTTAACAATAAATGGTCTTAAACTCTGGAGTTAATGTAGAACTGCTGAATCACCCTTTAACCCTGAAGATCAGCGCAGACTGCTGGTCACCATAGCAACACAGACAACAGTCTCGCCCAGCTAGTAGCTAATGAAACGGCAAAGAGAGAGATTTAAGATGAACATACGATACGTGATACGTTTAATCTGCAACGAGAAACTGGCAAACACTAAAAAGTCACATCTCATTTACCAGCTTCTTGTTCGAATTCTCCCGTTCCACCTTAAATGGTGCTGCATTCTGGCACCTCAGGCACCATTTAAGGTGGAACGGGAAATTGAAGCTGGTGAATGAGAAGAGACTTCAGCCTCGTAAAAAAAGTCGAATGTTGAGAGACATTTTTACAAGAAACTGTTCTACTTTTGTGGAAAAGTTTCCTGCTGGAGATGTGAGAAAAGCAGCTATAGCTGAGCTAAAGCTTAAAGCAGAGCAGAGTAAGTCTGTGTTTCCATTATATTATATATTTAGCCTATACTAGGACATCAGCACATACTTAGCAGCAATGTTTTCTATACTTCAATAAAGTAAAGGTAAAAACTCTTTTTTTGAGGGGAACATTGCTACACCCATGCTAGCAGCAAACTAACACTACTGTGCACTGAAATTATGCCGCATGAAAGTATGTCTAGTACTATTTATTAACACCAGCTTCTACTAATGTACTCTACTGCTGCCAACGCAGTTCAAGCCCTTTTTGCAAGATGTTGCTTCAGGTTAACACACCCATTTCCTCACTTTACAATGACATGTTACATATTTAATGGTGAGTAATGAAGAGAAGACTCTGAATAAACCAAAAGCATGTATTTGGTCACATCATCTCCAGGTGGACATTTTTAAACCTGTTTTTGACCTGGTGCAGTGGATGACGAACCAGTCTCCCTCAGAAGAGCGAGTGTTTCATCCATCAAAAACTATGATTCACACCTCTTACAGAGCGTGAGTCATATTTTTGTTCATTTTTAATATTCAGTAACTTATAAATCATTTTATGAGAAATCGCTGTAATATGTTTGTTGCCTTGAAGCAACAGTGTAATGGATTTAGCCAGTAGCAAGTGAGGTGTCACATATGCAGCCATATCAGTGAATACTGCAGTTGTGATTTAGCATTTCATTTAGAAGTAGATTTTATTTAGAATCAATTTCTGTTTTTGCTTATTTTGGAAATTAAACTTAAGTATTTATTGCATCTGCAGCTTCCAGTCAATGATGCCTTGTAGCTGTCTGCATCCAATGTGTTTTACTGATAACATTTAGTGTGTATAGAAAATAAACAACAAATTTGAAATTTTTTTAATATAGTTTTAACTCTCATTTGTGGTTTTCAATAATTGTTTGGTGTTCAAGAAATCGAAACATTACTCCAAAAGGTTTTACTGTGTAAAAAAGGTTTATTTGAAAATAGCATGGAATAGAGTTATTCTGTGTTTTTGTAGCATTTTTAGTTTTTAAAGATCAACAAATTATGTAGCTACTCAGTGTCAAATATTTAGAGAGAAAAAATAATTTTTCCTGCATATTGCTCATTATCTTCATTGTTGCACAATGTTGCCTCAAGGCAACGTACCCCAGAAAGGACCCCCTATGTATTATTGTTTGAAAAAAATGTTTTGGATATTGTTTATTGGTTAGGTTCATTTTTTACAATAATTTTTTTTGCAAGAAAAATGAATCAAACTTTTTTAAACAATGCTCCACTAATGTAAGCAGTGGAGGCTTAAGTTGTGATGTCAGTTCAGTGCGCAGCAGCATTAGCTTGCATTTAGCAAAGTTCATATTTCTACTCCTTAACAACCTTGTAATTCGGAGGATTCAGGGTCATTCAGAGGAAAAATGCATGTTGGACAAAACGTGTCGACTCGAACAGTTTTCTTTACCATTCACTTTTCCCAGAAACAGCTCCGATCTGGAGCTCCGGCATTACGGCGACTACAGAATGACCACATGACTTCAGAGGTCTGTGGAACTGCAGTTTCATAAAAGCCATGAAGGTGTCAGTTATGCAAATGGATTCTTTTAATTTTTGATTTTTTTTTTCTTTTTTTCATTTTTATTGTTGAATTAATATAATTTAGTTTAAATATTAGTAGCAGCTCTACACATCTGGGAAACAGAGCCAAATATGATTTAATTTTAGATATATATGATTACAATGCTTCCTCAAATCTTAGCATGCAACTATTTGTATATACATTTTAAAAAGATGGTTCTTCAAGGGTTTTTTTAGTAAAGTGAATGGTTTTATTTAGAACCCTGAGCTCTACATAGAACCATTTCATGCTTACATGGGTCTCTGCATGGTGAAATCATTCTTCAGGTTGATGGAGAATGTGCTGTATTTGGTTCTATACAGCACCCAAAGGGTTCTGCTATTGTTATGATGTCAAGCTTGTTACAGTAGAAGGACCCTTTTTGGTGCTAGATAGATAGATAGATAGATAGATAGATGGACAGATAGATGGACAGATAGATGGACAGATAGACAGACAGATAGATAGATAGATAGATAGATAGATAGATAGATAGATAGACTGATAGATAGATAGATAGACTGATAGATAGAACTTTATTAATCCTGAAGGAAATTGCAGTGTCACAGTAGCGAGACTTATAACTGCACATAAACTTACATATATTAGGCAGAAATAAAAATAAACATAAATTTAATTTAATTAAATTTTCCATTTTTAAAATATTCTATATAGAACCATATACAGCACATTCTCCATCAATCTGAAGAACCATTTCACCTTGTTAAGGACCATTTAAGCATGAAAGGGCTCTATACAGAACTCATGCTTCTAAATAGAACCATTCCCTTTTAAGTTTTTCTGTCAAACTAATTATTATTATTATTTTTTTTTTTATTATTATTATTGTTATGTAATTCACAGAGCAGGTCGCGTCTATGCGGGTTTATTTATTAAATCTCGGACTGCTGTCTGTTGGGTGAGATTACATTGTAGCCACGCCCCCTGTAGACACATCGCGCGCTCATTGGCTGCTGGCTGGTGGCAGGATGTTTGCACCCGCCTCCTTATCTTTGCCAGGCACCTCGCGCTGCCACACGCTCTCGCGCGCAGAGCCGTCGCAGATGGCACGAGACGGACTGTGGAAGATTCCGCGCGTGAACGACTCGACGCGGACGGATTAACGCGGGAGGAGAGAGAGGGAGAGATAGATAGAGTGAGAGAGGAGAGATAGAGAGAGGGAGGAGAGAACGGCAGGGCGCTCGCGGGAGGGAGAAGAGGGGGAGAGTGACGGAGAAGCAGAAGAGGAGAGGACTCTCTCTCTCCGCTCTCTCTCCGGGCTGGAGGATGGCGGAGGCGGACGGTAAGGCCGGCTGTGGCCGGCAGGGGGCGCTGGCTGTGGGTCTGTCTCAGCCCGCTGGGTGGCGCTCTCTGCTCTCCATCACCATCCTCTTCCTGGCCTGGCTCGCGGGCTTCAGCTCCAGGCTGTTCGCCGTCATCCGCTTCGAGAGCGTCATCCACGAGTTCGACCCTTGGTGAGTTACTGAGGGAGGGAGGGAGGGAGGTTCTGTCTGGTCTCCAGCTTCAAGTTCACTCTGAGTCCAGTTCACTGTGTTCACTCTGAGTTCGGTTTGTCCCGTTCGCTGTAACAATCCGGTTCAACCCACTTCAGTCTGTTCACTCTTAAATCCGCTTTGTTGAAAATTCAGTTCAGTCTAAATTCAGTTCTATAACGTCATTCACCAAATTCACATCACGTTTATTATTATACAGTAAAACTGAATTCACTCCGGTTCCACTTTATTGTAAGTTCCTTTTGTTCTAGGGGTCAGTTTGGGTCAGTCTGAGTCCAGATTGATCTTATTCCAGTTTTTTTCACCTGGATTATTATAATAAATTGAAAATGGATTTCACTCTAATAGTCCAATTTATGTTAATAATCCAGTCTATCTGGGTTGGGGTGGGGAGTGTAGGGGCTTGGTGGGGAGTGGGGGCGGGGGGTGATTCTGGTGGTCAGTTTGGTGGTCAGTCTGAGTCCAGGTAACTATGTTCATGAGTATGAGTCCAGTTTGTCCTGTTCACTCTAACAATCTGGTTCTGTCTGGTCGCTTGTAAATCCGTTTTGTCGCAAATTCAGTTCGGTTCACTGACCACATTCACACAGCACAAAAAAAATCACATGTTTATTATTCAGCAGTGAAACTGACTTCACTCCAGTTCACTCTGGTTACAGTTCATTCTGAGTTTTTGTTCTAGTGGTCAGTTTGGGTCAGTCTAAGTCCAAATTAATCTTATACCGTTTTTTTTTTCACTCTAATAGTCTAATTTATTATAATAATCCAGGCTATGTATGGGGAGGGGGGCAGTAAGTAGTAGGTTTGGTGCGAGGTTAGGGCTCAGTCTGGTGGTCCGGTTCGCTGTGTTGACTCTAAGTCGGTTTGTCCCGTTTACTCTTAACAATCCGGTTCAGTCTGTTCACACATAATGTGAATTTTTGTGCTGTGTAAATAAGGTTAAACAGTACAAACATTCATATTATGTTTATTATTTAACAGTAAAACCGACTTCACTGCGGTTCAGTCTGGTTCAACTTCATTATAAGTTTCATTATAGGTTATTTTTTTTCTGGGGGTCAGTTTGGGTCAGTCTGAGTCTAGATTGAGTCCAGTCTGTTAACTCGTAAATCAGTTTTGTTGCAAATTCAGTTCAGTTCATTGACCTCATTCACACAGCAGAAGAAATCACATGTTTATTATTCAACAGAGAAACCAACTTCACAGTGCACTCAGGTCATTCTGAGCTACATTCTTTTTGTTCTAGGGGTCAGTTTGGGTCAGTCTGAGTCCAGAGTGATCTTATTCCATTTTTATTTCTCTCTGATAGTCAAATTTACTCTAATAATCCAGCCTAATACAGTCCATCATTCCGGTTCAGTCTGAGTCCAGGTCAGTCTGTTCTCTGTGAAGTCCTTTTCTACAGAAATGTGAGTGCATCATACAACACGGCTGTGAAGTTGAGGTAGAAGAGCAGCGCTCAGTGAAGAGATAAGCTTTCAAATCACTTTTAAAAAGAGGAAATGGATGAGCGGTCAGAAATATGTTAGGGCGAGGAGTTCCAGAGCTCAAGGGCCGTAGAACTAAAGGACAAAAGAAAAAGAAGACCACCTAACCTGGGGGGAACCAGCAGCCCAGAGCTGGATGACCTGAGGGATGTACAGATGGAGTTAGATATGGAGGTGCCAGACATGCAGAGCCTTAAAGGTAATGAGAATTATCTGTACTGAATACGTGAAGTAACGTGTGGCCAGTGTGACCGAGTACAGGACAGTGCGTCTGGTGTGGGTCAGAACTCCTGCAGCCGAGTTTTGAATATACTGCAGTCTATTTTAGGTGCTTGAAGGGAGATCGGTAAGAATAGAGTTACAGCAATCATGTTGAGAAGTGATATAAGCATGGATCGAAAGTCCAGTTTACTGGAAGGCCAGCTCAGTCTAATAATCCAGTCCAGGTCAGTCTAATAATCCAGTCTTTTCACTTTAAAACCTGTGTTGTTGAAAGTTTACTGTAAGTCCAGGACAGTCTAATAGTCCTGTCCCAGTCAGTCTGTTCACTCTGAAGTCAGTGTTGTTGAAAAGCTCAGTTTACTGTAAATCCAGGTTAGTCTAATAATCCAGTCCAGGTCAGTCTAATAATCCAGTCCAGGTCAGTCTGTTCACTCTAAAGTCTGTGTTGTTGAAAGTCCAGTTTACTGTAAGTCCAGGACAGTCTAATAGTCCAGTCTAGGTCAGTCTGTTCACTCCATAGTTTGAATTGGTGAAAGTTCAGTTTACTGTTAGTCCAGTTCAGTCTAATAATCCAATCCATGTTAGTCTAACAATCCAGTCCAGGTTATTCTGTTTGCTCTATAGTCTATTATTGAAAGTCCAGTTTACTGTAAATCCAGGTCAGTCTAATCATTCAGTCCAGGTCAGTCTAGTAATCCAGTCCAGTTCAGTCTGTTCACTCTGAAGTCTCTGTTGTTGAAAGTCCAGTTTGCTGTAAGTCTGGATCAGTCTAAATCGGTCTAATAATCTAGTCCAGGCCAGTCTAATAATCCAGGCCAGGTCAGTCTAGTAATCCAGTTTAGGTCAGTCTGATATGTGTGCTGCACGTATGAGGGACAGTAAATGGTTTAACCCTTTGCTGGCTGACAGTTGAAAGCTAACTAAGGCAGCTGCTGTGTTATTTATCACTCATATGCAAAGCAGACGTACCTAAAAATAGCAGTATCTCCTACTGCTCATTTTAATTCACAGTTTCTATTTATTTGCTGAGTTTATCGTGTTTTTAAAAACAATATGTATATAAAACAGTAGAAGTTTTCACAGACCACATTTTATGTTGTCCCCACAATAGATTAAGTTCAGTAAACAGACAGTAATTGTGTGTTAAAGTGTGCAGCAGTGTGTCTCTGTAGAAGAAGTGTTACTTATTTACACTTGGAACATCAACAACAACAACATGGAGTTTGACCAGGGGTGCAGAAGCCTTTGCACATGGCTGTTGATGTGAATATCAGAGATCAGCATCAGTCCGTAACTCTGATATCGCTGCGTCTCTAAGTTCCTTTAGTCTGACGGTTTTCTTTTCTGTAAGATCCAAACAGCTGTTTGTTATGAATGACTGAAAATGAACAGAGAAAAGATTAATAATATAATGCTGAGAAGCTGAAGGTGTCAAAGGGATTTTGCAGCTTGCTACTCTGAAGCAGTCTGTGTGTTATTGAGTGTGTGATCCAGCGGCACAGCGTCCTGTATTTCGGCTGCTTCGCTTTCAGGTCCCGGGCGGTTGGTGGAATGTGACCTGACAGGTCAAAGTGACAGTGTAAATGCGACCTGGCAGGCCAAAATGACTGAATCCCTGGAGTAATCAGATCCCATCGCTAAGCTAATGGACTCACTCAGGCGACTCAGCAGCACTAAAGAACTTCCTCGGGCTGCGGCGTTCTCTGTCTGTCTGCATTACGCTGAAGACAGACTACGGCAGTTTACGATAGCGCCGTCTCGATTAATCGATTAAAACATAATCGATTCAAATGTGCCTTATCGAAGGATTTCACGCGGATCAGTGTACAGTTTGATATGATAATGCAGATTTTTAATTGTCCTACTGCTTTATTTTAGTAAGAAGTCTGATATATAAATACAGTTATATGCAAATATCTCCCACATATGCTGATACTTCTTAAATATTGTTTATATATTGTTATGAGCATTGTGATGACTAATATCTCCTATTCTAGTGTATAGGTGTTTGATGAGTTTGTTTATAGACTAATATCTCCTATTTTAGTGTATAGGAGTGATTATTGAGGTTGTTTGAGGACTAATATCTCATATTTTAATGTATATGAGTGTTTATTGAGTTTGTTTATGGACTAATATCTCCTGGTGTATAGGAGTGATTATTGAGGTTGTTTATGGACTAATATCTCCTGGTGTATAGGAGTGATTATTGAGGTTGTTTATGGACTAATATCTCCTGGTGTATAGGAGTGATTATTGAGGTTGTTTATGGACTAATATCTCCTAGTTTATAGGAGTGTTTACTGTGGTTGTTAATGGACTAATCTCCTTTTTAGTGTATGGGAGTGTTTATTAAGGTTCCTTATTGGCTAACATTATGTGTAATAACCTTGATTGATGATGTTTATGGACTAATATCTCTTATGCTAGTGTACAGGAGTGTTTATTTATGTTCCTAATTGGCTAATATCTCCTATTCTAGTGTATAATAATAATAATAATATATAGAGTTTTTTTGTGGACAAATATAAGACGTATACAACGTTTTGAGCACAACTATGTATCAAAACAGTATTACACTGCTAAAGTAATCCATAATGCACTGCAGATCCACAGAGGAACATTTCATTCACAGCAGAAAGAGCAACAAAGAGTATATCAGCCCACCAAAGAGTATATCGGCCCAACAAAGAGTATATCAGCCCAACAAAGAGTATATCGGCCCACCAAAGAGTATATCGGCCCAGCAAAGAGTATATCGGCCCAGCAAAGAGTATATCGGCCCAGCAAAGAGTATATCGGCCCAGCAAAGAGTATATCGGCCCAACAAAGAGTATATCAGCCCACCAAAGAGTATATCGGCCCAACAAAGAGTATATCAGCCCACCAAAGAGTATATCAGCGCAACAAATAGTATATCAGCCCAACAAAGAGTATATCAGCCCAACAAAGAGTATATCAGCGCAACAAAGAGTATATCAGCCCACCAAAGAGTATATCAGCGCAACAAAGAGTATATCAGCCCACCAAAGAGTATATCAGCGCAACAAAGAGTATATCAGCCCACCAAAGAGTATATCAGCGCAACAAAGAGTATATCAGCCCACCAAAGAGTATATCAGCGCAACAAAGAGTATATCAGCCCACC
The DNA here is from genome assembly GCF_904425465.1 of Colossoma macropomum. NCBI lineage: Eukaryota > Metazoa > Chordata > Actinopteri > Characiformes > Serrasalmidae > Colossoma > Colossoma macropomum. The sequence continues at coordinate 106,704 of NW_023495090.1, read as the reverse complement.
AAAGAGTATATCAGCGCAACAAAGAGTATATCAGCCCACCAAAGAGTATATCAGCCCAACAAATAGTATATCAGCGCAACAAAGAGTATATCAGCCCAACAAAGAGTATATCAGCCCAACAAATAGTATATCAGCGCAACAAAGAGTATATCAGCCCAACAAAGAGTGTATCAGCGCAACAAAGAGTATATCAGCCCAACAAAGAGTATATCAGCCCAACAAAGAGTGTATCAGCGCAACAAAGAGTATATCGGCCGAACAAGTTATAGTTTTTTTTTTTTCACTTTGGCACTCAGGTCTGTGTTTTATAAGTTATACAGCATTGAGAAATGAGTTGAATTGAAAGAGAACCACTGGTTCGGCCCTTTGTGAGTGACACCCTCTCTTTATTCTTTTCTTTTTCATTTTTTTGTTCTCTCTTATTATTCTGTACCTGTTTTATCTCTGTAATAAAACACGCACGGTGCAGTGCTCTTTGATTATATTTTATTAGGCTGATGTGCTGCAGTCGCTGCTCATTAAACGGACGCAGCCTGCTTTGCATTCCACTTCACGCTGAGGAATGTGGGTAAAACTGTTTGAATCTGGTGATTTTTTTTCTTTAAATATATCTTTTGTGCAGCACCAGCATCAGTAATATGTAATACAGTGTGAGACTCGTGCACTGTACGTCCAGAGGTCTGTAGACTCCAGTGTTTCTCCTGAAATGAAGGTGTTAATAGTGAGTCTGTGCTGCAGTAACAGCCTCTACTCTTCTGGGAAGGCTTTACACTAGATGTTGGAACATTGCTGTGAGAATTTCATTGAGCCTTAGTGAGGTCAGGTTCTGATGTTGGATGGTCAGTTCGGGGTCAGTCCAACTCATACCAAAGGTATTGGATGGAGCTCCATCACTGCAGAGAACACAGTTCCACTGTTCCACAGCCCAAAGCTGGGGGGCTTTATACCCCTCTAGACCACACTTGACATTGGGCATGGTGACCTTAGGCTCAGGCGGCTGCTCCAGAGTGACCCTTTTCTATGAAAATTAGAAAGAGCGTTGTGTACAGTACGAATACCCAACCAATTGGTATTATATATAATACAAATACCCCACAGTTAGTATTGTGCTAAGTAAAAATACCCCACCAAATAGCTCTGTATAAAGAACAGCTACCCCACCAATTAGCTCTGTATAAAGAACAGCTACCCCACCAAATAGCTCTGTATAAAGAACAGCTACCCCACCAATTAGCACTGTATAAAGAACAGCTACCCCACCAATTAGCACTGTATAAAGAACAGCTACCACACCAATTAGCTCTGTATAAAGAACAGCTACCCCACCAATTAGCTGTGTATAAAGAACAGCTACCCTACCAATTAGCACTGTATAAAGAACAGCTACCCCACCAATTAGCTCTGTATAAAGAACAGCTACCCCACCAATTAGCACTGTATAAAGAACAGCTACCACACCAATTAGCACTGTATAAAGAACAGCTACCCCACCAATTAGCTCTGTATAAAGAACAGCTACCCCACCAATTAGCTCTGTATAAAGAACAGCTACCCCACCAATTAGCACTGTATAAAGAACTGCTACCCCAATTAGCTCTGTATAAAGAACAGCTACCCCAATTAGCACTGTATAAAGAACAGCTACCCCACCAATTAGCTCTGTATAAAGAACAGCTACTCCACCAATTAGCTCTGTATAAAGAACAGCTACCCACCAATTAGCTCTGTATAAAGAACAGCTACCCCACCAGTTAGCTCTGTATAAAGAACAGCTACCACACCAATTAGCTCTGTATAAAGAACAGCTACCCCACCAATTAGCTCTGTATAAAGAACAGCTACCACACCAGTTAGCTCTGTATAAAGAACAGCTACCACACCAGTTAGCTCTGTATAAAGAACAGCTACCCCAATAATTTGAACTGTATAAAGAACAGCTACCCCACCAATTAGCACTGTATAAAGAACAGCTACCCTACCAATTAGTACTTTATAAAGAACAGCTACCCCACCAATTAGCACTGTATAAAGAACAGCTACCCTACCAATTAGTACTGTATAAAGAACAGCTACCCCAATAATTTGAACTGTATAAAGAACAGCTACCCCAATAATTTGAACTGTATAAAGAACAGCTACCACACCAATTAGCTCTGTATAAAGAACAGCTACCCCACCAATTAGCACTGTATAAAGAACAGCTACCCCAATAATTTGAACTGTATAAAGAACAGCTACCCCAATAATTTGAACTGTATAAAGAACAGCTACCCCACCAATTAGCTCTGTATAAAGAACAGCTACCACACCAATTAGGTCTGTATAAAGAACAGCTACCCCACCAATTAGCTCTGTATAAAGAACAGCTACCCCACCAATTAGCACTGTATAAAGAACAGCTACCCCACCAATTAGTACTGTATAAAGAACAGCTACCCTACCAATTAGCATTGTATAAAGAACAGCTACCCCACCAATTAGCACTGTATAAAGAACAGCTAACCCACCAATTAGTACTGTATAAAGAACAGCTACCCTACCAATTAGCATTGTATAAAGAACAGCTACCCCACCAATTAGCACTGTATAAAGAACAGCTAACCCACCAATTAGCACTGTATAAAGAACAGCTACCCTACCAATTAGTACTTTATAAAGAACAGCTACCACACCAATTAGTACTGTATAAAGAACAGCTACCCCACCAATTAGCTCTGTATAAAGAACAGCTACCACACCAATTAGCTCTGTATAAAGAACAGCTACCCCACCAATTAGTACTGTATAAAGAACAGCTACCCTACCAATTAGCACTGTATAAAGAACAGCTACCCCACCAATTAGTACTGTATAAAGAACAGCTTCCCTACCAATTAGCATTGTATAAAGAACAGCTACCCCACCAATTAGCACTGTTTAAAGAACAGCTAACCCACCAATTAGCACTGTATAAAGAACAGCTACCCTACCAATTAGTACTTTATAAAGAACAGCTACCCCACCAATTAGCACTGTATAAAGAACAGCTACCCTACCAATTAGCATTGTATAAAGAACAGCTACCCCACCAATTAGCACTGTATAAAGAACAGCTACCCCACCAATTAGCTCTGTATAAAGAACAGCTACCCCACCAATCTGCATAGTGTAAAGTACAAATACCCCACCAATTAATATTGTGCTAAGTATAGAAATCCCATCTATTAGCATTATGTATAGTACAGGTACCCCTCCAGTTAGCCCTGTGTAACAAATACTCCACCAATTAGCATTGCCAGTTAGCATTGTGTTAAGTACAAATACCAACCAATTAGTATCATGTAATCTACAAATACCCCACGTTAGCCCTGTGTAAAAAACACCCCATCAATTAGCATTATGTAAAGAACAAGTACCCCATAGATAGTATTGTATTAAGTACAGTTACCCCACCAATTAGTGATGTTTAAAGGAATACCCCACCAATTAGTGATGTTTAAAGGAATACCCCACCAATTAGTATTGTTTAAAGGAATACCCCACCAATTAGTATTGTTTAAAGGAATACCCCACCAATTAGTGTTGTGTAAAAATGTATAAATGTGTGCTACATTGGTTAAAGAGTATCAGAGCAAAGTTTGAACACTGAACATGTCTTGGCTAATTAAGTACATCGGGGAGTTGACGGAGAAACTGGTGGAGTTTGATATTTTGCCAAACTGTCGCTTTAATTTAGTTTGTGACCCATCTGTCCTCTCCTCCCCCTCTCTGGACCTGCCGTGGGTGCGTGTGCAGGGTCGGTAGGATGAGCCCTGTCTGCCTGCGGTCCTGTTTGGGATGGCTTATAAAATATTCAGAGCATCACCGTGTACAGTTTTATTCTGAACGCACACCACCTCCGCTGCACTGTCCCTGTCCTGCCTCGCTGATTTGTATCTGCGATGTTGGATTTGTATAATAAATAACACCCAGGATTGCTGAATATTTTTCTCCTGGTGAGCATCCAAGGGCGTATGTCTTTGACTAGCATTAGCATAGCAGTCGGAAATGGCTCATTACCGTAGCCTTCACTTTAGGCCCAAACTGTGATTTTCTCTGCTCTCTCTCTTTTTATTCAGCCTTGCCTACTCAGGCTCATCCTCCACCTCAGTGTCGGGATATGACAGTGGGGAGAGAGCTGTGTAAGGCTTTATGTGGGGTGTAATGTAGGCCATGGGAGAAATAAAGGAGCGAGAGAGAGAGAGAAAGGAATGGCTATGTGGAGTTTACAGCATCACAGTGAGTGAGGACTGAAAGATTAATGTGTTTTTCCAGGTTCAGGTGCAGCTGTTGATCCACAGCCTGTGTGGAGCTCCTCTGTCAGGGTTTAGGTTGGCCAGAATGTAGCAGGGAATACGCTTAGTCACAGTGTAGCCTAGGCTTTGTGGTTTTGGTTAGAGAATAATAAAGGTTGTGTGGGTTTGGTCAAAGTGTTACGTTTACATTTATACATTTAGCAGACATTTAGCTGTCCCCAACAACTTCATGTGACAGATGTAGGCAGATGTAGCGTTAGGCATCTTGCCCAAGGACTCTTATTGGTACAGCATGATGTGGTTGCCCGGGTGGGGAACTGAACCCTAGTCTACCTGATGGAAGTTTTCATGATACACATTCTGCCACAGTATTTTGTTTTGCTGAGGTCAGATAAGCTGGAACAGACAAAAAAACAACACAATTAAAAAATACTATCAACAACTAAAAGTACAATGATTTTTACTTTACATTTCATCTCCTGTGCTACACTAATTCTATTTAAACAGGACTTAATATGCTGTCTTTGTAATGAAACATGCAGGTGGTCAGTGTTCCAGACTAATGGTTCCCAGCCCTGGACTTGGAGGACCCCTTGCCCCGCGCGTTTTAGTGTTTACCCAGCTCCCAACACACCTGATCTAACTGACCCGCCAATTATCAAGCCCTTCCTGAGTTGAAGTGGGTGTGTTTTGGCAGGAAGACACAAAAATGTGCAGGGCAGGGGGTCCTCCAGGACCAGGGTTGGGAACCACTGTTCTGGATGTATTTGCAATACTTACAACGTGATAAGAAGAAACATATTGTGACACATTGTGGCATTATTTGTCTTGATAACAGTAAATGCAGTCATATTGCCCAGCCCTGTGTCAAAGGCAGCAGTGTTACCGTCTATAATATATTACATTTATGTATTTGGCAAAAGCTCTTGGCTTAAACAGCTTACAGATGTATTGTGAATGTAGCCTTAAAAGTCTTGCCCAAGGACTCTTATTGGTATAGTGCAGTGTGGTTGCCCGAGCAGGGAATTAAACCCTGCTTTGCGTGGAGGATCATAAAAGTGCCCACTATGCTACACTAACTGCTTCTAAGGCCAGTTTGGTCAGCACAGGATGAACTCTGAACCTTTGGTATGAAATGAACGCATGTATGCTTGCAGGCCCAAATTGCGTGTATTTGAATGTAAAGGGCCTGAAACTGTACTAAGCATGCCTTGTGTAAATGTCTGTGAGGACTGGGGACGGGCTGGTATTAAATTTAATCATGCACTTGAACATTCTTGGTTGACACTGAAATTCAGGCCACGCTGGCCTCAAAACCAAAGAAAGCTGACAAAGAAAAACAACTGAAATACAACAAACCTACCAAAACGATGACAGTATGTAGCGCCAGTCGCTCCTGGAGGTTCAGCTTCATCTTCACCAGCATCACAGGAGCCATCATGAAGCTTCACTGACTGACAGCTGGGCTCATCACCCAGAATGCGTTTGAGCTGTAAAAAGGGCGCGGCCACTTCTTTGGTTCGCGTCCTCGGGTTCTTTAAACTCTGCTTTCAGACTTTTAACTGTTCTTTGACGCTGCAGCCTCGTTCTCCTGCGGCCTCGTTCTCCTGCGGCCGCGTTCGGACATTTCTTTAGAAATCTCTTCAAACTCGGAGGGTTTTGATGAGTCTCTTCTGGTTTTGTACAGAAACATCAGCCTAAATGTTTATGAGTCTCAGCAGCGCCAAATTATGACGATTGTTGAGTTGGATTGACATAAAAAAAAAGGCGCATGAATTCCGATCTGGCTATTCAGACTGATCGCATTGCCGCAGATCTGATGCGTATCGGATATTTTCACTGTTGATCTGCTGCAGCTCCGACTGTTTGAATTGTTGAACAGTGCAAAACAAACCAAACTTTAATCACTGTTTCTCATTTTTCATTACCACTAAAATCATTTATTAAGTGCTGAATTATGACACCTTGTTGTGGCCCTTTTTAATTAATCCTCACAATTTTGACCATCTTCATCACCATCACTTCAGCCTCAAATTTTTGGTGGTTCAATATTTCATGCAACCTAAAGAAACTGACTACATACTTACATACATACATGCATACATACATTTGAACCTCCTCTTTTCTTATTTTTATTACTTTCATCTGTGTGTGTGCGCATGTGTGCGCGTGCATGTGTGTGTGTGTGTGTGTGTGTGTGTGTGTGTGTGTGTGTGTGTGTGTGTGTGTATAAAGAGTAAAAAGCTGAATTTGAATCTGTATCTGCTGACGTTCCTCCACTTTTCTCCTATTCTCGTCTTTTCTGCTCATATTAATTATTCAGATTCTGCTGAAGCGTGAGAGCGTTCTGATGTGGCAGAGAAACAGAAAACCAATAAAACCACAATAGAGCCAATATATCACAGAGAGAGAGAGTGAGTGGGAGAGAGAGTCACAAGGGAGGGGGAGAGTGAAAAAGGAGAGGAGAGAGTATAGAGAGACACGGGAGAGAAAGAAAAGAAAGGGAGCAAGACTGATAGAGGATAGAGAGGGAGAAAGAGGGGGGGATATAGAGAAAGACAGTGAGAAATATAGTACATACAGTATAGAGCAGGGGTATCAAAGTACCGGCTTCATATGTGCCATCAAATATTGACAATTTATCCTTAAATCTGGCCCACAAATCTTTTTTTTCTTCCCTTTTTGGCTAAATTTGCCCATCTGACAGGTAGATCTGCCTCAGTCACCAGGCACTGTGGCTGATAAGCGCTATAAAATCAGCTCAGACTGATTATTACAGTGTTAAAAGCTAAAACAGTCGATCATAATCAGATTTCTGCAGTTATCTGATTATTCAAATGGTCATGTAAACACCATACTCCGATCTAGAAATCTGATAAAGAGGCTGGATTTTGGCTCAGTAATCAGATTTCTCAGTGCATGTAAACTCTTACTCTGATTTCTTTCGGATTTCTCAGTCTGAGCATGAGCGAAAACAGACTGCAGTACCAGATATAAGTTGCTGCGAGAAGCAACAAAACATAATTCAAGTGACGCTGAAACCGACTACATGCTTGACGAAATTAAGCATTTAAAGATTCTTCATCTTCTAGATGATGTCTGTTCATATTTTCAGCTAAAGTGGCGCAATGTTTAAAAAGGCCACGGTAAGTTTGAGTTTTACGTTACGTTTACGTCTCGTCGTCTTCTGTGAGTTTATTGGCTGGTTGTAAAGCAGAAATCTGATTACTGTCTGACTCATGTAGACCTGGAGTTTCCCCATTATCTGATTAGTCAAGTGCATGTAAACGTGTTGATCGGATTACTGACAAAATCTGCTTTTCTGCAGTTATTATTAAGTGCATGTAAACACACTCACTGACTGTAATTCAGCTACAACTAACTGAGTGATTATTCTAATTCAGACTGATAGTTAGTTAAACCTGCCCCTGTGGATTCATCCAGGACACAGCAGCAGATACAAAGTGTCTGATTTAAGAAAATGAATAGAACTATCAAACAGATCCACTGAGAATACAGAATTAAACACTGTACTAACACTTCACTCACATTCAGCAGGAGCGGCAGTGCTTTCACAGTAGGAGTCCCGTTTAATTCTACTGCTGAACAGGGCTGGAGCTTCACCAAAAGTGGTGGGGTAAAACCTATTGTTTCACAAATAAATGGATTCAGTCTCAGATTGCAAACTGTGCTTGCTAACATCTCTGAAGAACATCGGGCTCATTCACACCCAGTTCATTCTCACAGGTCTCCACCGGAGTTTGGGCTTGTGTGATATTCTATCGTTTTCATTTGGTTTGGTTGTTTTCGTGCTGCAGCGGCTAAACTGGACCAGATTGTACGTGCAGGTGTTTGTTTATTGGTCAGAAAGCTTGCGGGCGCTCTGTTACCTTAATGTTCGCCACCATTAAAATGGAAAAATAGAAAACAGAGTCACAACCAATGCAGTAATAATAAACCATACTCCTGCATCTGTATGACTGGCTTGTCATATCGAACGTAACCAATGATGTGGCTGATGCTCAGGCATAAATAAATCCTGCGATCCATGAGCCAAAATTAAACACATATCTTTGCTATTATTTTATTGCTTGTCTGTTGTTGTCCTCAGCAGCTTATGCTGCAGGAGCGATATGAGCATCTGGACAGAGTAAACTGTTACGCAGGCAGGTTGGGCAGGCAGTGCAGCTCTGATGAGCACTGAGGAAAACATGCTCTGGGGTTGAGTTCTCCTGTTTGGTGCAGACTAACATAAAAATGTGTTTCCGTCAGTAGTGAACTGAATATATATAAATATTTGTGCACAAATACCAGGTTCCTGTCCTAAAGTCTGATTGGCTGAGCCGAATTCGAAGCCATTGTAAAATCCATGTTATGTGCACACCTATGACCGCCTCACAGCAACTGAACTCTGTATCACTGCATCACAGCACGAAAAAACCCTTCTGCTGTTATGAGTAATCTTTGACTGTAATGCTGCTCACATGGACCATGGAGTGTACTGATTAAGTAAGAACCATTTTCTGTTTAAACTGAGAGGCTGACAGCTTATGTTCTTAACTAGAACTAGGCTGGTCAGCTAGCTAACAGGCTAAAAGAGAGCAAAAATGCTAAACAACTATGCTAAAACGGCAGTATTAAAGTCTAAAAATGTCACTTGAATGTTTTACACACTTCAAATGTTCGTGTTTCAGTCAGAAGTCGTGTCAAACCCAGACTGAATCCCAAACGGCTCTGTACTCCCTAAATAGTGTTCTAGCTATGAAAGTTTAGAAATTCTAGCCTCTCCAGTCAAACAGTGCATCATTTATCGAGTGTGGATGAGTCTGAATCCCAAATGACTGTTTCTTAGCTGTATTTTGCTCTGTTGGGCTGCAGGATCCACTACGTAGTGCACTATGTAGGGAGCAGGGAGCCATTTGAGACTCAGCCCCAGTGTGAGAAGAGGGGCCGCTGGATTGGTGCTAAATAAGACTCACTGTGCTAATTTAGTGACCAAAAAGTACTTATAAAGTGAGTTTTTACATTAAACATATGTTCAGTCTTATATTACAAAATGTTTAAAAATTCATGAAATGACCGCAATATATAGCGATGAGTGACCGAACATACTCCTCATTCAGCGGTCCACGGTTGCTTGGCAACGATACCATACTCTAAAGGAACTAAGGTTCTTGGCGGAATACTTGTTTATGAATATTATTAATAATAACGTAAGTTATTTTCTGAATAATTGTGTATTTCATCCTAGTTTATGTTGGCCACTGTTTTATAAAAGCAATAAGCCACTCAAGGATGTGCGTTACGGTGATTTTATCACAGGGAAGGAAGCTTTACCCTCCTTCACCTTGTGTCTAACAACACCCTTACCAGTGGTAAAATCGCAGTAACGCACAGCCTCTTGTGGCTTATTGCTTTAATATACCGCTGTTGTCGGAACAAAACCTCGTATCTCCAAAAAGGTAACTTTACAGGAGAAGGAAGAACATTTTTAACTTTTAATGGAAGTGAATGGATAAATAATTTTTACCAAGAAATTTTGGACCATTCTAATTCTATTTCTATTCCATTCTAGTCTATTTCTCCTTTTTCTTTGTTCTCCCCCCAAAGGGAGAGGTTAATCACATAGTTTAACCCCTTAAAATCCAGGCTTATTACATACTAAGACTTATTATTTAGTAGCTACAGGGACTTCAGTGCAAACTGGCTGAGCTGTTCTTAGAGTATAGAGGTGTGTAATAAAACTCTGGGCCGTGTCAGGGGTTGAACTCTATCCTGCTGAGCAGTGATTTTCTGGCAGGCGAGTTCAGAATGAAGAATCTCTGCTCTTCAGTTTACAGTCTAGCTGTGGAGTTTAGATATTAAGGTGTGTTTCTGAAGCGCTGTACTGTACGCGAGTCCCTGCTGCCTCTTCAGCCCTGATGGTTATTATACAGCGGAGAAGTCTAAAGTGTATGAGGGGTTAGATGAGTCTATAGAACATCTTACTCTAATTATCGCTGCTGAATGAGGTCCTGATGGAGTTCAAGGTTTCTAGCCATTCATCATCTCTGCACTCAACACCACAGTCCTCCTCCTGTTTCTGCAGTAACCGCCGTACATCTGTAGATCCGTACAGTGTCAAACACAATCAGATACAGTCAGATCAGATAAAGACAGCGGAAGTGAGCTTTTTAGCAATGACAGATCAAGGCTGCGTCTCCATGATTTCTACTTCTGTGGAAAGCGAGGCTTTTCATTGAGGTGCTGCGATAGGACCATGTTCTTCGTTATCGTAATAAATTACATCACAATATCTCGCGATATTCTTTTCTGAGCAGATCATGGAAATCATCAGTACTTTAACCTTTCTAAATCGGTACCTCTGTCGAAGCGCTCACTTAGTTTTCTGTACTTCATTGTTGCGCATCAAATTGTCTAGCAACGTGGTGAAGGAATATACCTTTAGAAAGCTTGATATCTCAGGATTTGATTCCCGCAAACCATCTTATGATCAGTTATTCACAGCAGTAATGATCGTGTCATTTGCAACATAAGCACTGAATGTGCAAACGCTAGCAGATCTGTGTGTCCTCACCTTCGAAGCCTTGCTGTTGGTTCTATCATCAGGGGATGCGAGTTCGATCTCTGGTGATCCTACAGCCGTCCGTGGCCGGGGGTCCAAGAGAGCACAGTGCGATGCTAGCGCAGGCTTCTTTTAGCTGATGTAACAGAACTGGCGGTTAGCATTCTCCTCTGAGTGTTTTCAGCTGACCAACGATGTTAGCTGCGTTCCAGAGCCTAGGCAGCAGCCGAGGTAGTGCGGGTCCTGGTTGGACTGTCCTATGAAGACTCCTCCCTTAGCAGCCTGTTTGTAACACAAATGGAACAGTCTTAACAAGGCTGACTTCACCAGAGTGGCGCGAAACTCATGAGGGAACTGGAGAGAGAAAATGGAGTCTGTTGCGTTGTGTTTGTTGCTTTTTCATTTCTTCCCGATATACGATATACGGACGAATGCTTAATTAATTACTCATTTTACACGTTATAAGGTAACGAAGACAAATTCAAGGACGTAAACAACTTACATTTTAAAACGAGCTCTGCTTCGTGTGCAGAGAACTGTGGGTAACTGAAGGCCTGGATGGATACATCTGATGAAATCACTTAAAGTCACTCTGAACATAGGCTGCATTTCTAGTCTGTATATGAAGGGTCCTTCACTTTGGAGAGGCCTGCTATGACGTAGCGGCCGAAAAGTACAGCCTGCCTCGGCTGCAGTGTAGGATTTGGAAGACAGCTATTGTGTTAGCAGCAGTTCAAAACGTGCTTCACAGGTTTCGGGGGAAGCCTGTGCTAGCTTTCGCCCTCCTGGGCATGGGCGAAAACGTGTGGTCTGATAACATGGCAAGACTCAGAGATCAGTCTAGAGATCGGTGAGTGAGGCGAGA